>NW_026283742.1:0-7500 GCF_023373465.1 Oncorhynchus keta
ACACACACACACACACACACACACACACACACACACACACACACACACACACACACACACACACACACACACACACACACACACACACACACACACACACACACACACACACACACACACACACAGACAGACACACACAGACACACACACACAGACACACACACACACACACACACACACAGACACACACACAGACATACACACAGACATACACACACAGAGACACACACACACACACACACACACACACAGACACACACACACACACACACACAGACACCAAAACTATATAATGAGCTGAACACAGTACAGGCAGACTGAGTCTTCAACAAAATGTGTAGCCAACACACAACTGACAATACTGCTTCCATGTACAAATCACTGGTCCTGTTGAAAGAGAGTCTGCTCTCTCTCTCTCTCTCTCTCTGTCTCTCTCTGTCCCTCTCTCTCTCTGTCTCTCTCTGTCTCTCTCTCTCTCTCTCTCTCTCTCTCTCTCTCTCTCTCTCTCTCTCTCTCTCTCTCTCTCTCTCTCTCTCTCTCTCTCTCTCTCTCTCTCTCTCTCTCTCTCTCTGTCAATTCAATACAATTTGCTCAGAATTGTCAACGGGACAACAGTAACAATAATAACCAAGGATCAAAATAACATTAAACAATAATAATAATTATACAGTAGAGGACATGTGCAGGTTGATTGGTCTGTCAGACACTGTCCCTCATCTTATGGCAGGCAGCAATGTAGTGCGCTGCCAACCCACAACTCTCAGTGTCCTCCCCAACAGGATGGGTAGTCCTTGAATAAGGGTTTCAAATGTGCATTTTGTCAGGAAATGCAACTCTGTCTCAGGTCTCTCTCTCTCTGTGTGTTGTTCTCTCTTTCTCTCTGTGTGTGTGTTGTTCTCTCGCTCTCTTTCTATCTCTGTGTGTGTTGCTCTCTCTTTCTGTGTGTGTGTTGTTCTCTCTTTCTCTCTGTGTGTGTGTTGTTCTCTCGGTCTCTTTCTCTCTGTGTGTGTGTTGTTCTCTCGGTCTCTTTCTCTCTGTGTGTGTGTTGCTCTCTCTTTCTCTGTGTGTGTGTGTGTTGCTCTCTCTTTCTCTGTGTGTGTGTGTTGTTCTCTCTTTCTCTGTGTGTGTGTGTTGTTCTCTCTTTCTCTGTACGTGTGTGTGTGTTGTTCTCTCGCTCTCTCTGTGTGTGTTGTTCTCTCGGTCTCTTTCTCTCTGTGTGTGTGTTGTTCTCACTTTCTCTCTGTGTGTGTGTTGCTCTCTCTTTCTGTGTGTGTGTGTTGCTCTCTCTTTCTCTCTGTGTGTTGCTCTCTCTTTCTGTGTGTGTGTGTGTTGTTCTCTCTTTCTCTGTGTGTGTGTGTTGTTCTCTCTTTCTCTCTGTGTGTGTGTTGTTCTCTCGCTCTCTTTCTCTCTGTGTGTGTGTTGTTCTCTCGCTCTCTTTCTCTCTGTGTGTGTTGCTCTCTCTTTCTGTGTGTGTGTGTGTTGTTCTCTCTTTCTCTCTGTGTGTGTGTTGTTCTCTCGGTCTCTTTCTCTCTGTGTGTGTGTTGTTCTCTCGGTCTCTTTCTCTCTGTGTGTGTGTTGCTCTCTCTTTCTCTGTGTGTGTGTGTGTTGCTCTCTCTTTCTCTGTGTGTGTGTGTTGTTCTCTCTTTCTCTGTGTGTGTGTGTTGTTCTCTCTTTCTCTGTACGTGTGTGTGTGTTGTTCTCTCGCTCTCTCTGTGTGTGTGTTGTTCTCTCGGTCTCTTTCTCTCTGTGTGTGTGTTGTTCTCACTTTCTCTCTGTGTGTGTGTTGCTCTCTCTTTCTGTGTGTGTGTGTTGCTCTCTCTTTCTCGTGTGTGTTGCTCTCTCTTTCTGTGTGTGTGTGTTGTTCTCTCTTTCTCTGTGTGTGTGTGTTGTTCTCGTTGTCTCTTTCTCTGTGTGTGTGTGTTGTTCTCTCTTTCTCTCTGTGTGTGTGTTGTTCTCTCGCTCTCTTTCTCTCTGTGTGTGTGTTGTTCTCTCGCTCTCTTTCTCTGTGTGTGTGTGTTGCTCTCTCTTTCTGTGTGTGTGTTGTTCTCTCTGTCTCTTTCTCTCTGTCTGTGTGTTGTTCTCTCTGTCTCTTTCTCTCTGTGTGTGTGTGGTTCTCTCGCTCTCTTTCTCTCTGTGTGTGTGTTGTTCTCTCTGTCTCTTTCTCTCTGTGTGTGTGTTGCTCTCTCTTTCTGTGTGTGTGTTGTTCTCTCTGTCTCTTTCTCTGTGTGTGTGTGTTGTTCTCTTCTCTCTCTCTGTGTGTGTTGTTCTCTCTTTCTCTCTGTGTGTGTGTTGTTCTCTCGCTCTCTTTCTCTGTGTGTGTTGTTCTCTCACTCTCTTTCTCTGTGTGTGTGTGTGTTGTTCTCTCGTTCTCTTTCTCTCTGTGTGTGTGTTGTTCTCTCGTTCTCTTTCTCTGTGTGTGTTGTTCTCTCTTTCTCTGTGTGTGTGTTGTTCTCTCTCTCTGTGTGTGTGTGTGTTGTTCTCTCTCTCTGTGTGTGTGTGTGTTGTTCTCTCTCTCTGTGTGTGTGTGTGTTGTTCTCTCTTTCTGTGTGTGTGTGTTGTTCTCTCTTTCTCTGTGTGTGTGTGTTGTTCTCTCTTTCTCTCTCTGTGTGTGTTGTTCTCTCGCTCTCTTTCTCTATGTGTGTGTGTTGTTCTCTCGCTCTCTTTCTCTCTGTGTGTGTGTTGCTCTCTCTTTCTGTGTGTGTGTTGTTCTCTCTGTCTCTTTCTCTCTGTGTGTGTGTTGTACTCTCGCTCTCTTTCTCTCTGTGTGTGTGTTGTTCTCTCTGTCTCTTTCTCTCTGTGTGTGTGTTGCTCTCTCTTTCTGTGTGTGTGTTGTTCTCGTTGTCTCTTTCTCTGTGTGTGTGTGTTGTTCTCTCTTTCTCTCTGTGTGTGTGTTGTTCTCTTTCTCTCTCTCTCTGTGTGTGTGTTGTTCTCTCGCTCTCTTTCTCTGTGTGTGTGTGTTGTTCTCTCGCTCTCTTTCTCTGTGTGTGTGTTGTTCTCTCGCTCTCTTTCTCTCTGTGTGTGTTGTTCTCTCTTTCTCGTGTGTGTGTTGTTCTCTCTCTCTGTGTGTGTGTGTGTTGTTCTCTCTCTGTGTGTGTGTGTTGTTCTCTCTTTCTCTCTGTGTGTGTGTTGTTCTCTTTCTCTCTCTCTGTGTGTGTGTTGTTCTCTCGCTCTGTGTGTGTGTGTGTGTTGTTCTCTCTCTCTGTGTGTGTGTGTGTTGTTCTCTCTTTCTGTGTGTGTGTGTTGCTCTCTCTTTCTCTCTGTGTATTGCTCTCTCTTTCTGTGTGTGTGTGTTGTTCTCTCTTTCTCTGTGTGTGTGTGTTGTTCTCTCTTTCTCTCTCTGTGTGTGTTTGTTCTCTCGCTCTCTTTCTCTATGTGTGTGTGTTGTTCTCTCGCTCTCTTTCTCTCTGTGTGTGTGTTGCTCTCTCTTTCTGTGTGTGTGTTGTTCTCTCTGTCTCTTTCTCTCTGTGTGTGTGTTGTACTCTCGCTCTCTTTCTCTCTGTGTGTGTGTTGTTCTCTCTGTCTCTTTCTCTCTGTGTGTGTGTTGCTCTCTCTTTCTGTGTGTGTGTTGTTCTCGTTGTCTCTTTCTCTGTGTGTGTGTGTTGTTCTCTCTTTCTCTCTGTGTGTGTGTTGTTCTCTTTCTCTCTCTCTGTGTGTGTGTTGTTCTCTCGCTCTCTTTCTCTGTGTGTGTGTGTTGTTCTCTCGCTCTCTTTCTCTGTGTGTGTGTTGTTCTCTCGCTCTCTTTCTCTCTGTGTGTGTTGTTCTCTCTTTCTCTGTGTGTGTGTTGTTCTCTCTCTCTGTGTGTGTGTGTGTTGTTCTCTCTCTGTGTGTGTGTGTGTGTGTGTGTTGTTCTCTCTTTCTCTCTGTGTGTGTGTTGTTCTCTTTCTCTCTCTCTGTGTGTGTGTTGTTCTCTCGCTCTCTTTCTCTGTGTGTGTTGTTCTCTCGCTCTCTCTCTCTCTGTCTATGTGTGTGTTGCTTTCTCTCTCTGTGTGTGTGTGTTGTTTTCTCTTTCTCTGTGTGTGTGTGTTGTTCTCTCTTTCTCTGTGTGTGTTGTTCTCTCTTTCTCTGTGTGTGTGTGTTGTTCTCTCTCTCGTGTGTGTTGTTCTCTCGTTCTCTTTCTCTCTGTGTGTGTGTTGTTCTCTCGCTCTCTCTCTCTCTGTCTATGTGTGTGTTGCTGTCTCCCTCTCTCCCTGTGTTGCTGTCTCCCTCTCTCTCTGTGTTGCTGTCTCCCTCTCTCCCTGTGTTGCTGTCTCCCTCTCTCTCTCTGTTGCTGTCTCCCTCTCTCCCTGTGTTGCTGTCACCCTCTCTACCTGTGTTGCTGTCACCCTCTCTCCCTGTGTTGCTGTCACCCTCTCTCCCTGTGTTGCTGTCTCCCTCTCTCCCTGTGTTGCTGTCTCCCTCTCTCCCTGTGTTGCTGTCTCTCTCTCTCCCTGTGTTGCTGTCTCCCTCTCTCCCTGTGTTGCTGTCACCCTCTCTCCCTGTGTTGCTGTCTCCCTCTCTCCCTGTGTTGCTGTCTCTCTCTCTCCCTGTGTTGCTGTCTCCCTCTCTCCCTGTGTT
The DNA here is from genome assembly GCF_023373465.1 of Oncorhynchus keta. Taxonomy (NCBI): domain Eukaryota; kingdom Metazoa; phylum Chordata; class Actinopteri; order Salmoniformes; family Salmonidae; genus Oncorhynchus; species Oncorhynchus keta. Next base: position 4,555 of record NW_026283742.1, read on the forward strand.
GCTGTCACCCTCTCTCCCTGTGTTGCTGTCTCCCTCTCTCCTGTGTTGCTGTCTCCCTCTCTCCCTGTGTTGCTGTCACCCTCTCTCCCTGTGTTGCTGTCTCCCTCTCTCCCTGTGTTGCTGTCTCCTCTCTCCCTGTGTTGCTGTCTCCCTCTCTCCCTGTGGTGCTGTCTCCCTCTCTCCCTGTGTTGCTGTCTCCCTCTCTCTCTGTGTTGCTGTCTCTCCTCTCTCCCTGTGTTGCTGTCTCCCTCTCTCCCTGTGTTGCTGTCTCCCTCTCTCCCTGTGTTGCTGTCTCCCTCTCTCCCTGTGTTGCTGTCTCCCTCTCTCCCTGTGTTGCTGTCTCCCTCTCTCCCTGTGTTGCTGTCTCCCTCTCTCTCTCTGTTGCTGTCTCCCTCTCTCCCTGTGTTGCTGTCTCCCTCTCTCCTGTGTTGCTGTCTCCCTCTCTCCCTGTGTTGCTGTCTCCCTCTCTCCTTGTGTTGCTGTCTCCCTCTCTCCCTGTGTTGCTGTCTCCCTCTCTCTCTCTGTTGCAGTCTCCCTCTCTCCCTGTGTTGCTGTCTCCCTCTCTCTCCCTGTGTTGCTGTCTCCATCTCTCCCTGTGTTGCTGTCTCCCTCTCTCCCTGTGTTGCTGTCTCCCTCTCTCCCTGTGTTGCTGTCTCCCTCTCTCCCTGTGTTGCTGTCTCCCTCTCTCTCTGTGTTGCTGTCTCCCTCTCTCCTGTGTTTCTCCCTCCTCTCTCCCTGTGTTGCTGTCTCCCTCTCTCCCTGTGTTGCTGTCTCCCTCTCTCCCTGTGTTGCTGTCTCCCTCTCTCCCTGTGTTGCTGTCTCCCTCTCTCCCTGTGTTGCTGTCTCCCTCTCTCCCTGTGTTGCTGTCTCCCTCTCTCCTGTGTTGCTGTCTCCCTCTCTCCCTGTGTTGCTGTCTCCCTCTCTCCCTGTGTTGCTGTCTCCCTCTCTCCCTGTGTTGCTGTCTCCCTCTCTCCCTGTGTTGCTGTCTCCCTCTCTCCCTGTGTTGCTGTCTCCCTCTCTCCCTGTGTTGCTGTCTCCCTCTCTCCCTGTGTTGCTGTCTCTCTCTCTCCCTGTGTTGCTGTCTCCCTCTCTCCCTGTGTTGCTGTCTCCTCTCTCTCCCTGTGTTGCTGTCTCTCTCTCTCCCTGTGTTGCTGTCTCCCTCTCTCCCTGTGTTGCTGTCTCCCTCTCTCCCTGTGTTGCTGTCTCCCTCTCTCCCTGTGTTGCTGTCTCCTCTCTCCATGTGTTGCTGTCTCCCTCTCTCCCTGTGTTGCTGTCTCCCTCTCTTCCTGTGTTGCTGTCTCCCTCTCTTCCTGTGTTGCTGTCTCCCTCTCTCCCTGTGTTGCTGTCTCCCTCTCTCCCTGTGTTGCTGTCTCCCTCTCTCCCTGTGTTGCTGTCTCCCTCTCTCCCTGTGTTGCTGTCTCCCTCTCTCCCTGTGTTGCTGTCTCCCTCTCTCCCTGTGTTGCTGTCTCCCTCTCTCCATGTGTTGCTGTCTCCCTCTCTCCCTGTGTTGCTGTCTCCCTCTCTTCCTGTGTTGCTGTCTCCCTCTCTTCCTGTGTTGCTGTCTCCCTCTCTCCCTGTGTTGCTGTCTCCCTCTCTCCCTGTGTTGCTGTCTCCCTCTCTCCCTGTGTTGCTGTCACCCTCTCTCCCTGTGTTGCTGTCTCCCTCTCTCCCTGTGTTGCTGTCTCCCTCTCTTCCTGTGTTGCTGTCTCCCTCTCTCCCTGTGTTGCTGTCTCCCTCTCTCCCTGTGTTGCTGTCTCCCTCTCTCTCTGTGTTTCTCCCTCCCTCTCTCCCTGTGTTTCTCCCTCCCTCTCTCCCTGTGTTGCTGTCTCCCTCTCTCCCTGTGTTGCTGTCTCCCTCTCTCCCTGTGTTGCTGTCTCCCTCTCTCCCTGTGTTGCTGTCTCCCTCTCTCCCTGTGTTGCTGTCTCCCTCTCTCCCTGTGTTTCTCCATCCCTCTCTCCCTGTGTTTCTCCCTCCCTCTCTCCCTGTGTTTCTCCATCCCTCTCTCCCTGTGTTTCTCCCTCCCTCTCTCTCTGTGTTGCTGTCTCCCTCTCTCCCTGTGTTGCTGTCACCCTCTCTCCCTGTGTTGCTGTCTCCCTCTCTCCCTGTGTTGCTGTCTCCCTCTCTCCCTGTGTTGCTGTCTCCCTCTCTCCCTGTGTTGCTGTCTCCCTCTCTCCCTGTGTTGCTGTCTCCCTCTCTCCCTGTGTTGCTGTCTCCCTCTCTCCCTGTGTTGCTGTCTCCCTCTCTCCCTGTGTTGCTGTCACCCTCTCTCCCTGTGTTGCTGTCTCCCTCTCTCCCTGTGTTGCTGTCTCCCTCTCTCCCTGTGTTGCTGTCTCCCTCTCTCCCTGTGTTGCTGTCTCCCTCTCTCCCTGTGTTGCTGTCTCCCTCTCTTCCTGTGTTGCTGTCTCCCTCTCTCCCTGTGTTGCTGTCACCCTCTCTCCCTGTGTTGCTGTCTCCCTCTCTCCCTGTGTTGCTGTCTCCCTCTCTCCCTGTGTTGCTGTCTCCCTCTCTCCCTGTGTTGCTGTCTCCCTCTCTCCCTGTGTTGCTGTCTCCCTCTCTCCCTGTGTTGCTGTCTCCCTCTCTCCCTGTGTTGCTGTCTCCCTCTCTTCCTGTGTTGCTGTCTCCCTCTCTCCCTGTGTTGCTGTCTCCCTCTCTCCCTGTGTTGCTGTCTCCCTCTCTCTCTGTGTTGCTGTCTCCCTCTCTCCCTGTGTTTCTCCCTCCCTCTCTCCCTGTGTTGCTGTCTCCCTCTCTCCCTGTGTTGCTGTCTCCCTCTCTCCCTGTGTTGCTGTCTCCCTCTCTCCCTGTGTTGCTGTCTCCCTCTCTCCCTGTGTTGCTGTCTCCCTCTCTCCCTGTGTTGCTGTCTCCCTCTCTCCCTGTGTTGCTGTCTCCCTCTCTCCCTGTGTTGCTGTCTCCCTCTCTCCCTGTGTTGCTGTCTCCCTCTCTCCCTGT
>NW_026283742.1:12500-16183 GCF_023373465.1 Oncorhynchus keta
GGGGTCTGTCTGCCGATCAAAGGGTGTGAATGGGGAATAACGAACAGCTGGAAGGGTTTAGAAAAGAAAGAAGGGGACAATAAAAGGAATAACCAGAGAGTTTGGGCTGGCAGGTAACCTAGTGGTTAAGAGTGTTGGGCAAGTAATCAGAGAGTTTGGGCTGGCAGGTAACCTAGTGGTTAAGAGCGTTGGGCAAGTAACTAAAATGTCGCTGGTTCGAATCCCCAAGCCAACTAGGTGAAAGATATGTCTGCTGTTACCTTGAGCAAGTCACTGAATCCTAATTGGTCCTGTAAGGCACTCTGGATAAGAGTGTCTGCTAAATGACTCACATGTAAATGTAGTTTCTCTGGCAATTAGTTAACTGTGTTGTGTCATGATGGATGCTGTCCAGGGATGTGATAAACCCATACAATCACATAGAGGAAAGGCTGGGCATTATAAAGAACTGTTGTTGTCAACTCACTCCTTCAAAGGTCAATGGAAATAAGCCATCTCTATAGAACCCCATTCAGGATCCACGAGAATGTTCACAGCCACTCAATCTCTCTCTCTCTCTCTCTCTCTTTGTCTATCACAAATAACATTTTATTGGTCACATACACATGGTTAGGATATGCTAATGCCAGTCTAGCGAAATGCCATGGGCCAATGATTTGAGTCTGTATGTAGGCAGCAGCCTCTCTGTGTTAGTGGTGGCTGTTGAACAGTCTGATGGCCTTGAGATAGAAGCTGTTTTTCAGTCTCTCGGTCCCAGCTTTGCTGCACCTGTACTGACCTCGCCTTCTGGATGATATCAGAGTGAACAGGCAGTGGCTCGGGTGGTTGTTGTCCTTGATGATCTTTATGGTCTTCCTGTTACATCGGGTGCTGCAGGGTCCTGGAGGGCAGGTAGTTTGCCCCGGTGACGTGTGGTTGATGGCGGTGGAGTTACCTCCATACCAGGAGGCAATAGATGCAAGATGCACTCATTTGTGCATTTGTAAAAGTTTGTGAGGTTTTAAGGTGGCAAGCCACATTTCTTCAGCCTCCTGAGGTTGAAGAGGCGCTGTTGAGAGGTTTTTTCCTGACACCACACTCCGAGTGCCCTCACCTCCTCCCTGTAGGCTGTCTCGTTGTTGTTGGTAATCAAGCGCACTACTTTTGTGTCGTCTGCAAACTTGATGATTGAGTTGGGGAGTGCATGGCCACGCAGTCATGGGTGAACAGGAGTACAGGAGGGGGCTGAGCACGGACCTTGTGAGGCCCCAGTGTTGAGGATCAGTGAAGTGGAGATGTTGTTTCATACCTTCACCACCTGGGGGCGCCCTGTCAGAAACCCAGGACCCAATTGCACAGGGCGGGGTTGAGGCCCAGGGCCGTAAGCTTAATGATGAGCTTTGAGGGCACTATGGTGTTGAATGCTGAGCTGTAGTCAATGAACAGCATTCTTACATAGGTACGTCTAGTGGTACGCCTAGTGGTTAGAGCGCTGGACTAGTAACCAAAGCTTGCAGGGTTGAATCCCGAGCTGACAAGGTACAAATCTGTCGTTAACCCACTGTTCTGTTAACCCCCCTGACCAAGGCAGTTAACCCACTGTTCCTTGACCAGTTAACCCACTGTTCCTAGACCAGTTAACCCACTGTTCCTAGGCCGTCATTGAAAATGAGAATTTGTTCTTAACTGACTTGCCTAGTTAAATAAAGGTCAAATAAAAATAAATACATTGTGCAGTGTGATGGTGATTGCATTGTCTGTGGACCTGTTGAGGCGGTTTGCAAACTGAAGTGGGTCTTGGGTGGAGGTGATATGATCCTCTCAAAGCACTTCATGGTGACAGAAGTGAGTGCTATGGGGTGATAGTCATTTAGTTCAGTTGTCTTTGCCTTGTTTGGTACAGGAACAATGGTGGCCATCTTGAAGCATGTGGGGACAGCAGACTGGGATAGAGTCGTGGTCAGATTTGCCGAAGGGGAGGGGCGGCGGAGGGCCTTGTATGCATCGTGGAAGTTAGAGTAGCAGTGGTCCAGTGTATTGCCGCGCGGGTGCTACAGTCAATGTGCTGGTAGAATTTAGGTAGCCTTGTTCTCAAATCAGCTTTGTTAAAATCCCCAGCTACAATACAGGCCGCCTCAGGATATATGGTTTCCTGTTTACAGAGAGTCCAGGGAAGTTCCTTGAGGGCCGTCGAGGTGTCTGCTTGGGGGGGATATACACGGCTGTGACCATAATTGAAGAGATTTCTCTTGGGAGATAATATCTGTCTCTCTCTGTCTCTCTCTATCGCTCTCTCTCTCTCTCTCTCTCTGTCTCTCTCAATCTCTGTCTGTCTCTCTCTCTCTGTCTGTCTCTCTCTCTCTCTCTCTGTCTCTCTCTCTCTGTCTGTCTCTCTCTCTCTCTGTCTGTCTCTCTCTCTCTCTCTGTCTGTCTCTCTCTCTCTCTGTCTGTCTCTCTCTCTCTCTGTCTGTCTCTCTCTCTCTCTGTCTGTCTCTCTCTCTCTACCATATGTGATGGCTCCACCACCCAATCTTTCTTCTAGAGGGTCTCTGATTGTGACATGAAGCCAGTTGACGAGATGACCACTCTACCACCACTTATAAGCATTATATGAACACCCTTCTGTGCACCTAGGTGTTGAAGACTCCCTTAACTTCCAAATTGCCTTAATCATAAGGTGTTACCTCCAATATAATCACACTACCTTTACACAAACTGCCCCCACTCACACCCCTGCCCTTCACATTTGTGGTTGTAGCCTGCATTGATCTATCTCCCATTGATCCAGACATATCTGTGTTTGCAGCCCCATACACTTCCTTTATCAGTGAGGCAGCACTAATAGCAGTTTGTAGTGCTGACATCACGTTCACGCCCATTACCTCACTACCCATTACCTATGGGTCACGGTGGAGCAGAGCCCCATGCTGTCCGTGACCTCACAGTCAGACAGCTCTAACGGCATAATGGCTGTCCTGACCTCACAGTCAGACAGCTCTAACGGCATAATGGCTGTCCATGACCTCACAGTCAGAGTGCTCAGAGTGCTCAGAGTAATGACTGGCTATTCACCTCAGATGAGGGAGGGAGAGAGAGAAAGAGAGAGGGAGGGTATGGAGGAGGGAGGGGAGGGAGGGATCTGGGTTGTCAGAGTGAGTGAATCCATGAGAAAGTGGGATGGGAAGGGAGGGAAGAGAAAGAGAGGGGAAGGAGAAAGAGGGAGGGAGGGAGGGAGGGGAGGAGAGAAACAGGAGGGAGGGAAGAGAAAGAGAGGGGAGGGAGAGAAAGAGGGAGGGAGGAAGAGAAATAGAGGGGAGGGAAGAGAAAGAGAGAGGGAGGGTATGGAGGAGGGAGGGTCTAGGTTGTCAGAGTGAGTCCATGAGAAAGTGGGATGGAAGGGAGGGAGGGAGGGGAGGGAGGAGGGAGGGAGGGAGGGAGGGAGGGAGGGAGGAGGGAGGGAGGGAGGAGGGAGGAGGGAGGGAGGGAGAAGAGGGAGAGAGAAAGGGAGTGGAGGGAGAGAGAAAGGGAGTGGAGGGAGAGAGAAAGGGAGGGGAGGGAAAGGGAGGGGAGGAAGAGAGAAAGGGAGAGAGAAAGGGAGGGAGAAAGAGAAAGAGTGGAGGAGAGAGAAGAGGTGGAGGGAGAGAGAGTAGGGGGCCGACTTCTGTCTGGACTGTGTCAAGAGGAATTAAGAGAGATGAGTCCCT
>NW_026283743.1:0-3796 GCF_023373465.1 Oncorhynchus keta
ACATTTACATTTTAGTCATTTAGCAGACGCTCTTATCCAGAAGCGACTTACAAATTGGTGCATTCACCTTATGACATCCAGTAGAACAGTCACTTTACAATAGTGCATCTAAATCTTAAAGGGGGTGAGAAGGATTACTTATCTATCCTAGGTATTCCTTAAAGAGGTGGGGTTTCAGGTGTCTCCGGAAGGTGGTGATTGACTCCGCTGTCCTGGCGTCGTGAGGGAGTTTGTTCCACCATTGGGGGCCAGAGCAGCGAACAGTTTTGACTGGGCTGAGCGGGAACTGTACTTCCTCAGTGGTAGGGAGGCGAGCAGGCCAGAGGTGGATGAACGCAGTGCCCTTGTTTGGGTGTAGGGCCTGATCAGAGCCTGGAGGTACTGAGGTGCCGTTCCCCTCACAGCTCCGTAGGCAAGCACCATGGTCTTGTAGCGGATGCGAGCTTCAACTGGAAGCCAGTGGAGAGAGCGGAGGAGCGGGGTGACGTGAGAGAACTTGGGAAGGTTGAACACCAGACGGGCTGCAGGCGTTCTGGATGAGTTGTAGGGGTTTAATGGCACAGGCAGAGAGCCCAGCCAACAGCGAGTTGCAGTAATCCAGACGGGAGATGACAAGTGCCTGGATTAGGACCTGCGCCGCTTCCTGTGTGAGGCAGGGTCGTACTCTGCGGATGTTGTAGAGCATGAACCTACAGGAACGGGCCACCGCCTTGATGTTAGTTGAGAACGACAGGGTGTTGTCCAGGATCACGCCAAGGTTCTTAGCGCTCTGGGAGGAGGACACAATGGAGTTGTCAACCGTGATGGCGAGATCATGGAACGGGCAGTCCTTCCCCGGGAGGAAGAGCAGCTCCGTCTTGCCGAGGTTCAGCTTGAGGTGGTGATCCGTCATCCACACTGATATGTCTGCCAGACATGCAGAGATGCGATTCGCCACCTGGTCATCAGAAGGGGAAAGGAGAAGATTAATTGTGTGTCGTCTGCATAGCAATGATAGGAGAGACCATGTGAGGTTATGACAGAGCCAAGTGACTTGGTGTATAGCGAGAATAGGAGAGGGCCTAGAACAGAGCCCTGGGGGACACCAGTGGTGAGAGCGCGTGGTGAGGAGACAGATTCTCGCCACGCCACCTGGTAGGAGCGACCTGTCAGGTAGGACGCAATCCAAGCGTGGGCCGCGCCGGAGATGCCCAACTCGGAGAGGGTGGAGAGGAGGATCTGATGGTTCACAGTATCGAAGGCAGCCGATAGGTCTAGAAGGATGAGAGCAGAGGAGAGAGAGTTAGCTTTAGCAGTGCGGAGCGCCTCCGTGATACAGAGAAGAGCAGTCTCAGTTGAATGACTAGTCTTGAAACCTGACTGATTTGGATCAAGAAGGTCATTCAGAGAGAGATAGCGGGAGAGCTGGCCAAGGACGGCACGTTCAAGAGTTTTGGAGAGAAAAGAAAGAAGGGATACTGGTCTGTAGTTGTTGACATCGGAGGGATCGAGTGTAGGTTTTTTCAGAAGGGGTGCAACTCTCGCTCTCTTGAAGACGGAAGGGACGTAGCCAGCGGTCAGGGATGAGTTGATGAGCGAGGTGAGGTAAGGGAGAAGGTCTCCGGAAATGGTCTGGAGAAGAGAGGAGGGGATAGGGTCAAGCGGGCAGGTTGTTGGGCGGCCGGCCGTCACAAGACGCGAGATTTCATCTGGAGAGAGAGGGGAGAAAGAGGTCAGAGCACAGGGTAGGGCAGTGTGAGCAGAACCAGCAGTGCCGTTTGACTTAGCAAACGAGGATCGGATGTCGTCGACCTCTTTTCAAAATGGTTGACGAAGTCATCTGCAGAGAGGGGAGGAGGGGGGGGGAGGAGGATTCAGGAGGGAGGAGAAGGTGGCAAAGAGCTTCCTAGGGTTAGAGGCAGATGCTTGGAATTTAGAGTGGTAGAAAGTGGCTTTAGCAGCAGAGACAGAGGAGGAAAAATGTAGAGAGGAGGGAGTGAAAGGATGCCAGGTCCGCAGGGAGGCGAGTTTCCTCCATTTCCGGGGCTGCCCGGAGCTCTGTTCTGTGAGCTCGCAATGAGTCGTCGAGCCACGGAGCGGGAGGAGGACCGAGCCGGCCTGGAGGATAGGGGACATAGAGAGTCAAAGGATGCAGAAAGGGAGGAGAGGAGGGTTGAGGAGGCAGAATCAGGAGATAGGTTGGAGAAGGTTTGAGCAGAGGGAAGAGATGATAGGATGGAAGAGGAGAGAGTAGCGGGGGAGAGAGAGCGAAGGTTGGGACGGCGCGATACCATCCGAGTAGGGGCAGTGTGGGAGGTGTTGGATGAGAGCGAGAGGGAAAAAGGATACAAGGTAGTGGTCGGAGACTTGGAGGAGCTGCAAATGAGGTTAGTGGAAGAACAGCATCTAGTAAAGATGAGGTCGAGCGTATTGCCTGCCTTGTGAGTAGGGGGGAAGGTGAGAGGGTGAGGTCAAAAGAGGAGAGGATTGGAAAGAAGGAGGCAGAGAGGAATGAGTCAAAGGTAGACGTGGGGAGGTTAAAGTCGCCCAGCACTGTGAGAGGTGAGCCGTCCTCAGGAAAGGAGCTTATCAAGGCATCAAGCTCATTGATGAACTCTCCGAGGGAACCTGGAGGGCGATAAATGATAAGGATGTTGCTTGAAAGGGCTGGTAACTGTGACAGCATGGAATTCAAAGGAGGCGATAGACAGATGGGTAAGGGGAGAAAGAGAGAATGACCACTTGGGAGAGATGAGGATCCCGGTGCCACCACCCCGCTGACCAGAAGCCTCGGGGTGTGCGAGAACACGTGGGCGGACGAAGAGAGAGCAGTAGGAGTAGCAGTGTTATCTGTGGTGATCCATGTTTCCGTCAGTGCCAAGAAGTCGAGGGACTGGAGGGAGGCATAGGCTGAGATGAACTCTGCCTTGTTGGCCGCAGATCGGCAGTTCCAGAGGCTACCGGAGACCTGAACTCCACGTGGGTCGTGCGCGCTGGGACCACCAGATTAGGTGGCCGCGGCCACGCGGTGTGGAGCGTTTGTATGGTCTGTGCAGAGAGGAGAGAACAGGGATAGACAGACACATAGTTGACAGGCTACAGAAGAGGCTACGCTAATGCAAAGGAGATTGAATGACAAGTGGACTACACGCCTCGAATGTTCAGAAAGTTGCTTACGTAGCAAGAATCTTATTGACTAAAATGATTAAAATGATACAGTACTGCTGAAGTAGGCTAGCTGGCAGTGGCAGTGGCTGCGTTTGTTGACACTACACTAATCAAGTCTTTCCGCTGAGTGTAATAGTTTCTGCAGTGCTGCTATTCGGGGCTAGCTGGCTAGCTAGCAGTGTTGTTTACGTTACGCTGCTAAAAGAACGACAATAGCTGGCTAGCTAACCTAGAAAATCGCTCTAGACTACACAATTATCTTTGATACAAAGACGGCTATGTAGCTAGCTGTGTAGCTAGCTACGATCAAACAAATCAAACCGTTGTACTGTAATGAAATGAAATGAAAATGTGATACTACCGTGAATGCGATCGGTTGTTGAGTCCTATTCGTAGACGTTGGCTGTGTCTGTTGGCTAGTTAGCTGTTGGCTAGCTGTTGGCTAGCTAGCAGAGTCTCCTACGTTAAGGACGACAAATAGCTGGCTAGCTAACCTCGGTAAATTAAGATAATCACTCTGAAGACTACACACTCTAAACTACACAATTATCTTGGATATGAAGACAGCAAGACAGCTATGTAGCTAGCTAACACTACACTACAACCAAGTCGCTCAGCTAGAGTGTAATAGTTACTACCAGTGCTGCTA
>NW_026283744.1:0-4439 GCF_023373465.1 Oncorhynchus keta
TCTGCGTGCATATCAGCTAGAAAGATGTTCGGCATCGAGTAATTGTCTCTGGCCCCCTCCCAGTTAGGGGAGTGATGAGCTCTACAGCAGAGTCTCGCAACTCAATCGCTGGTTGAAAACTGTTTTCTGCCCCTCCCAAAAGATAGAATTTGTAGATAATTGGCCCTCTTTCTGGGACTCACCCACAAACAGGACCAAGCCTGACCTGCTGAGGAGTGACGGGACTCGCTGGAGGGGTGCTCATCTTGTATCTGCCAACATAGACAGGGCTCTAACTCCCCTCTAGCTCCAATAATGAAATAGGGTGCAGGCCAGGCAGCAGGCTATTAGCCAGCCTGCCAGCATAGTGGAGTCTGCCACTAGCATAGTCAGTGTAGTCAGCTCAGCTATCACCATTGAGACCGTGTCTGTGCCTCGACCTAGGTTGGGCAAAACTAAACATGGCGGTGTTCGCCTTAGCAATCTCACTAGGATAAAGACCACCTCCATTCCTGTCATTACTGAAAGAGATCATGATACCTCACATCTCAAAATAGGCTACTTAATGTTAGATCCTTACTTCAAAGGCAATTATAGTCAATGAACTAATCACTGATCATAATCTTGATGTGATTGGCCTGACTGAAACATGGCTTAAGCCTGATGAATTTACTGTGTTAAATGAGGCCTCACCTCCTGGCTACACTAGTGACCATATCCCCGTGCATCCCAAGTAGCGGAGGTGTTGCTAACATTTACGATAGCAAATTTCAATTTACAAAAAAAATGACGTTTCGTCTTTTGAGCTTCTAGTCATGAAATCTATGCAGCCTACTCAATCACTTTTATAGCTACTGTTTACAGGCCTCCTGGGCCATATACAGCGTTTCTCACTGAGTTCCCTGAATTCCTATCAGACCTTGTAGTCATTGCAGATAATATTCTAATCTTTGGTGACTTTAATATTCACATGGAAAAGTCCACAGACCCACCCAAAAGGCTTTGGAGCCATCATCGACTCAGTGGGTTTTGTCCAACATGTCTCTGGACCCACTCACTGTCACAGTCATACGCTGACCTAGTTTTGTCCCATGGAATAAATGTTGTGGATCTTAATGTTTTTCCTCATAATCCTGGACTATCGGACCACCATTTTATTACGTTTGCAATTGCAACAAATAATCTGCTCAGACCCCAACCAAGGAACATCAAAAGTCGTGCTATAAATTCACAGACAACACAAAGATTCCTTGATGCCCTTTCCAGACTCCCCTCTGCCTACCCAAGGACGCCAGAGGACAAAAACTGCTAACTTCACCTAACTGAGGATCTCACTCTAACCTTGCGCAATACCCTAGATGCAGTTGCACCCCTAAAACTAAAAAATGTCTCATAAGAAACTAGCTCCCTGGTACACAGAAAATACCTGAGCTCTGAAGCAAGCTTCCAGAAAATTGGAACGGAAATGGCGCCACACCAAACTGGAAGTCTTCCGACTAGTTGGAAGGACGGGGTACCGTGCAGTACCGAAGAGCCCATTACTGCTGCCTCGACCGTCCTATTTTTCTAACTTAATTGAGGAAAAATAAGAACAACTGAAATTCCTTTGATACTGTGGCAAAGCTAACTACAGCATTCCCTAAGAGAGGATGACTTCTTACTTTAGCAGTGATAAATTCATGAACTTTGAGGAAAAGATTATGATTATTAGAAAGCAAATTACGGACTCCTCTTTAAACCTGCGTATTCTCTCCAAAACCTCAGTTGTCCTGAGTCTGCACAACTCTGCCAGGACCTAGGATCAAGAGAGACGCTCAAGTGTTTTAGTACTATATCTCTGACACAATGATGAAAATAATCATGGCCTCTAAAACCTTCAAGCTGTATACTGACCCTATTCCAACCAAACTTACTGAAAGAGCTGCTTCCTGTGCTTGGCCCTCCTATGTTGAACATAATAAACGGCTCTCTATCCACTGGATGTGTACCAACCACGCTAAAAGTGGCAGTAATAAAGCCTCTCTTGAAAAAGCCAAACCTTGACCCAGAAAATATAAAAACTATCGGCCTATATCGAATCTTCCATTCCTCTCAAAGATTTTAGAGAAGGCTGTTGCGCAGCAACTCACTGCCTTCCTGAAGACAAACAATGTATACGAAATGCTTCAGTCTGGTTTTAGACCCCATCATAGCACTGAGACGGCACTTGTGAAGGTGGTAAATGACATTTTAATGGCATCGGACCGAGGCTCTGCATCTGTCCTCGTGCTCCTAGACCTTAGTGCTGCTTTTGATACCATCGATCACCACATTCTTTGGAGAGATTGGAAACCCAAATTGGTCTACACGGACATGTTCTGGCCTGGTTTAGGTCTTATCTGTCGGAAAGATATCAGTTTGTCTCTGTGAATGGTTTGTCCTCTGACAAATCAACTGTACATTTCGGTGTTCCTCAAGGTTCTGTTTTAGGACCACTATTGTTTTCACTATATATTTTACCTCTTGGGGATGTTATTCGAAAACATAATGTAAACTTTCACTGCTATGCGGATGACACACAGCTGTACATTTCAATGAAACATGGTGAAGCCCCAAAATTGCCCTCGCTAGAAGCATGTGTTTCAGACATAAGGAAGTGGATGGCTGCAAACTTTCTACTATTAAACTCGGACAAAACAGAGATGCTTGTTCTAGGTCCCAAGAAACAAAGAGATCTTCTGTTGAATCTGACAATTAATCTTAATGGTTGTACAGTCGTCTCAAATAAAACTGTGAAGGACCTCGGCGTTACTCTGACCCTGATCTCTCTTTGAAGAACATATCAAGACCATTTCGAGGACAGCTTTTTTCCATCTACGTAACATTGCAAAATCAGAAACTTTCTGTCCAAAAATGATGCAGAAAAATTAATCCATGCTTTTGTCACTTCTAGGTTAGACTACTGCAATGCTCTATTTTCCGGCTACCCGGATAAAGCACTAAATAAACTTCAGTTAGTGCTAAATACGGCTGCTAGAATCCTGACTAGAACCAAAAAATTTGATCATATTACTCCAGTGCTAGCCTCTCTACACTGGCTTCCTGTCAAAGCAAGGGCTGATTTCAAGGTTTTACTGCTAACCTACAAAGCATTACATGGGCTTGCTCCTACCTACCTCTCTGATTTGGTCCTGCCGTACATACCTACACGTACGCTACGGTCACAAGACGCAGGCCTCCTAATTGTCCCTAGAATTTCTAAGCAAACAGCTGGAGGCAGGGCTTTCTCCTATAGAGCTCCATTTTTATGGAACGGTCTGCCTACCCATGTCAGAGACGCAAACTCGGTCTCAACCTTTAAGTCTTTACTGAAGACTCATCTCTTCAGTGGGTCATATGATTGAGTGTAGTCTGGCCCAGGAGTGGGAAGGTGAACGGAAAGGCTCTGAGCAACGAACCGCCCTTGCTGTCTCTGCCTGGCCGGTTCCCCTCTTTCCACTGGGATTCTCTGCCTCTAACCCTGTTACGGGGGCTGAGTCACTGGCTTGCTGGGGCTCTCTCGTGCCGTCCCTGGGGGGTGCGTCACCTGGGTGGGTTGATTCACTGTTGTGGTCGGCCTGTCTCGCTGCTCCCCTTGGGTTGTACCGTGGCGGAGATCTTTGTGGGCTATACTCGGCCTTGTCTCAGGATGGTAAGTTGGTGGTTGAAGATATCCCTCTAGTGGTGTGGGGGATGTGCTTTGGCAAAGTGGGTGGGGTTATATCCTTCCTGTTTGGCCCTGTCCGGGGTGTCCTCGGATGGGGCCACAGTGTCTCCTGACCCCTCCTGTCTCAGCCTCCAGTATTTATGCTGCAGTAGTTTATGTGTCGGGGGCTAGGGTCAGTTTGTTATATCTGGAGTACTTCTCCTGTCCTATTCGGTGTCCTGTGTGAATCTAAGTGTGCGTTCTCTAATTCTCTCCTTCTCTCTTTCTTTCTCTCTCTCGGAGGACCTGAGCCCTAGGACCATGTCCCAGGACTACCTGACATGAGGACTCCTTGCTGTCCCCAGTCCACCTGGCCATGCTCCTGCTCCAGTTTCAACTGACCTGAGCCCTAGGACCGTGCCCCAGGACTACCTGACATGAAGGCTCCTTGCTGTCCCCAGTCCACCTGACTGTGCTGCTGCTCCAGTTTCAACTGTTCTGCCTTATTATTATTCGACCATGCTGGTCATTTATGAACATTTGAACATCTTGGTCATGTTCTGTTATAATCTCTACCCGGCACAGCCAGAAGAGGACTGGCCACCCCACATAGCCCGGTTCCTCTCTAGGTTTCTTCCTAGGTTTTGGCCTTTCTAGGGAGTTTTTCCTAGCCACCGTGCTTTTACACCTGCATTGTTTGCTGTTTGGGGTTTTAGGCTGGGTTTCTGTACAGCACTTTGAGATATCAGCTGATGTACGAAGGGCTATATAAATAAATTTGATTTGATTTGATTTG
>NW_026283745.1:0-25680 GCF_023373465.1 Oncorhynchus keta
TGTGAAGTATGGTGTGTTTGTTTTGTGTGTGAAGTATGGTGTGTTTGTTGCTGTGTGTGAAGTATGGTGTGTTTGTTTTGTGTGTGAGCAGTGGTGTGTTTGTTGCTGTGTGTGAAGTATGGTGTGTTTGTTTTGTGTGTGAAGTATGGTGTGTTTGTTTGTGTGTGAAGTATGGTGTGTTTGTTGCTGTGTGTGACGTATGGTGTGTTTGTTGCTGTGTGTGAAGTATGGTGTGTTTGTTGCTGTGTGTGAAGTATGGTGTGTTTGTTGCTGTGTGTGAAGTATGGTGTGTTTGTTGCTGTGTGTGAAGTATGGTGTGTTTGTTTTGTGTGTGAAGTATGGTGTGTTTGTTTTGTGTGTGAAGTATGGTGTGTTTGTTGCTGTGTGTAAGTATGGTGTGTTTGTTGGTCTGTGTGTGAAGTATGGTGTGTTTGTTTTGTGTGTGAAGTATGGTGTGTTTGTTTTGTGTGTGAAGTATGGTGTGTTTGTTGCTGTGTGTGAAGTATGGTGTGTTTGTTGCTGTGTGTGAAGTATGGTGTGTTTGTTGCTGTGTGTGAAGTATGGTGTGTTTGTTTTGTGTGTGAAGTATGGTGTGTTTGTTTGTGTGTGTGAAGTATGGTGTGTTTGTTTTGTGTGTGAAGTATGGTGTGTTTGTTTTGTGTGTGAAGTATGGTGTGTTTGTTTTGTGTGTGAAGTATGGTGTGTTTGTTGCTGTGTGTGAAGTATGGTGTGTTTGTTTTGTGTGTGAAGTATGGTGTGTTTGTTTTGTGTGTGAAGTATGGTGTGTTTGTTTTGTGTGTGAAGTATGGTGTGTTTGTTGCTGTGTGTGAAGTATGGTGTGTTTGTTGCTGTGTGTGAAGTATGGTGTGTTTGTTGCTGTGTGTGAAGTATGGTGTGTTTGTTTTGTGTGTGAAGTATGGTGTGTTTGTTGCTGTGTGTGAAGTATGGTGTGTTTGTTGCTGTGTGTGAAGTATGGTGTGTTTGTTGCTGTGTGTGAAGTATGGTGTGTTTGTTGCTGTGTGTGAAGTATGGTGTGTTTGTTGCTGTGTGTGAAGTATGGTGTGTTTGTTTTGTGTGTGAAGTATGGTGTGTTTGTTGCTGTGTGTGAAGTATGGTGTGTTTGTTGCTGTGTGTGAAGTATGGTGTGTTTGTTTTGTGTGTGAAGTATGGTGTGTTTGTTTTGTGTGTGAAGTATGGTGTGTTTGTTGCTGTGTGTGAAGTATGGTGTGTTTGTTGCTGTGTGTGAAGTATGGTGTGTTTGTTTTGTGTGTGAAGTATGGTGTGTTTGTTTTGTGTGTGAAGTATGGTGTGTTTGTTTTGTGTGTGAAGTATGGTGTGTTTGTTTTGTGTGTGAAGTATGGTGTGTTTGTTTTGTGTGTGAAGTATGGTGTGTTTGTTGCTGTGTGTGAAGTATGGTGTGTTTGTTTTGTGTGTGAAGTATGGTGTGTTTGTTTTGTGTGTGAAGTATGGTGTGTTTGTTTTGTGTGTGAAGTATGGTGTGTTTGTTGCTGTGTGTGAAGTATGGTGTGTTTGTTGCTGTGTGTGAAGTATGGTGTGTTTGTTTTGTGTGTGAAGTATGGTGTGTTTGTTTTGTGTGTGAAGTATGGTGTGTTTGTTGCTGTGTGTGAAGTATGGTGTGTTTGTTGCTGTGTGTGAAGTATGGTGTGTTTGTTGCTGTGTGTGAAGTATGGTGTGTTTGTTGCTGTGTGTGAAGTATGGTGTGTTTGTTTTGTGTGTGAAGTATGGTGTGTTTGTTTTGTGTGTGAAGTATGGTGTGTTTGTTTTGTGTGTGAAGTATGGTGTGTTTGTTGCTGTGTGTGAAGTATGGTGTGTTTGTTGCTGTGTGTGAAGTATGGTGTGTTTGTTGCTGTGTGTGAAGTATGGTGTGTTTGTTGCTGTGTGTGAAGTATGGTGTGTTTGTTGCTGTGTGTGAAGTATGGTGTGTTTGTTTTGTGTGTGAAGTATGGTGTGTTTGTTTTGTGTGTGAAGTATGGTGTGTTTGTTTTGTGTGTGAAGTATGGTGTGTTTGTTGCTGTGTGTGAAGTATGGTGTGTTTGTTTTGTGTGTGAAGTATGGTGTGTTTGTTTTGTGTGTGAAGTATGGTGTGTTTGTTTTGTGTGTGAAGTATGGTGTGTTTGTTGCTGTGTGTGAAGTATGGTGTGTTTGTTGCTGTGTGTGAAGTATGGTGTGTTTGTTTGTGTGTGAAGTATGGTGTGTTTGTTGCTGTGTGTGAAGTATGGTGTGTTTGTTGCTGTGTGTGAAGTATGGTGTGTTTGTTGCTGTGTGTGAAGTATGGTGTGTTTGTTGCTGTGTGTGAAGTATGGTGTGTTTGTTTTGTGTGTGAAGTATGGTGTGTTTGTTTGTGTGTGAAGTATGGTGTGTTTGTTTTGTGTGTGAAGTATGGTGTGTTTGTTTTGTGTGTGAAGTATGGTGTGTTTGTTGCTGTGTGTGAAGTATGGTGTGTTTGTTGCTGTGTGTGAAGTATGGTGTGTTTGTTTTGTGTGTGAAGTATGGTGTGTTTGTTTTGTGTGTGAAGTATGGTGTGTTTGTTGCTGTGTGTGAAGTATGGTGTGTTTGTTGCTGTGTGTGAAGTATGGTGTGTTTGTTGCTGTGTGTGAAGTATGGTGTGTTTGTTTTGTGTGTGAAGTATGGTGTGTTTGTTGCTGTGTGTGAAGTATGGTGTGTTTGTTGCTGTGTGTGAGTATGGTGTGTTTGTTGCTGTGTGTGAAGTATGGTGTGTTTGTTGCTGTGTGTGAAGTATGGTGTGTTTGTTTTGTGTGTGAAGTATGTTGTGTTTGTTTTGTGTGTGAAGTATGGTGTGTTTGTTTTGTGTGTAAGTATGGTGTGTTTGTTGCTGTGTGTGAAGTATGGTGTGTTTGTTGCTGTGTGTGAAGTATGGTGTGTTTGTTGCTGTGTGTGAAGTATGGTGTGTTTGTTGCTGTGTGTGAAGTATGGTGTGTTTGTTGCTGTGTGTGAAGTATGGTGTGTTTGTTTTGTGTGTGAAGTATGGTGTGTTTGTTTTGTGTGTGAAGTATGGTGTGTTTGTTTTGTGTGTGAAGTATGGTGTGTTTGTTGCTGTGTGTGAAGTATGGTGTGTTTGTTGCTGTGTGTGAAGTATGGTGTGTTTGTTGCTGTGTGTGAAGTATGGTGTGTTTGTTTTGTGTGTGAAGTATGGTGTGTTTGTTTTGTGTGTGAAGTATGGTGTGTTTGTTTTGTGTGTGAAGTATGGTGTGTTTGTTTTGTGTGTGAAGTATGGTGTGTTTGTTGCTGTGTGTGAAGTATGGTGTGTTTGTTGCTGTGTGTGAAGTATGGTGTGTTTGTTGCTGTGTGTGAAGTATGGTGTGTTTGTTGCTGTGTGTGAAGTATGGTGTGTTTGTTGCTGTGTGTGAAGTATGGTGTGTTTGTTTTGTGTGAAGTATGGTGTGTTTGTTTTGTGTGTGAAGTATGGTGTGTTTGTTTTGTGTGTGAAGTATGGTGTGTTTGTTTTGTGTGTGAAGTATGGTGTGTTTGTTGCTGTGTGTGAAGTATGGTGTGTTTGTTTTGTGTGTGAAGTATGGTGTGTTTGTTTTGTGTGTGAAGTATGGTGTGTTTGTTTTGTGTGTGAAGTATGGTGTGTTTGTTGCTGTGTGTGAAGTATGGTGTGTTTGTTGCTGTGTGTGAAGTATGGTGTGTTTGTTTGTGTGTGAAGTATGGTGTGTTTGTTGCTGTGTGTGAAGTATGGTGTGTTTGTTGCTGTGTGTGAAGTATGGTGTGTTTGTTGCTGTGTGTGAAGTATGGTGTGTTTGTTGCTGTGTGTGAAGTATGGTGTGTTTGTTTTGTGTGTGAAGTATGTTGTGTTTGTTTTGTGTGTGAAGTATGGTGTGTTTGTTGCTGTGTGTGAAGTATGGTGTGTTTGTTTTGTGTGTGAAGTATGGTGTGTTTGTTTTGTGTGTGAAGTATGGTGTGTTTGTTGCTGTGTGTGAAGTATGGTGTGTTTGTTGCTGTGTGTGAAGTATGGTGTGTTTGTTGCTGTGTGTGAAGTATGGTGTGTTTGTTTTGTGTGTAGTATGGTGTGTTTGTTTTGTGTGTGAAGTATGGTGTGTTTGTTTGTGTGTGAAGTATGGTGTGTTTGTTTTGTGTGTGAAGTATGGTGTGTTTGTTTTGTGTGTGAAGTATGGTGTGTTTGTTGCTGTGTGTGAAGTATGGTGTGTTTGTTGCTGTGTGTGAAGTATGGTGTGTTTGTTGCTGTGTGTGAAGTATGGTGTGTTTGTTGCTGTGTGTGAAGTATGGTGTGTTTGTTGCTGTGTGTGAAGTATGGTGTGTTTGTTTTGTGTGTGAAGTATAGTGTGTTTGTTTTGTGTGTGAAGTATGGTGTGTTTGTTTTGTGTGTGAAGTATGGTGTGTTTGTTGCTGTGTGTGAAGTATGGTGTGTTTGTTGCTGTGTGTGAAGTATGGTGTGTTTGTTGCTGTGTGTGAAGTATGGTGTGTTTGTTTTGTGTGTGAAGTATGGTGTGTTTGTTTTGTGTGTGAAGTATGGTGTGTTTGTTGCTGTGTGTGAAGTATGGTGTGTTTGTTTGTGTGTGAAGTATGGTGTGTTTGTTTGTGTGTGAAGTATGGTGTGTTTGTTTTGTGTGTGAAGTATGGTGTGTTTGTTGCTGTGTGTGAAGTATGGTGTGTTTGTTGCTGTGTGTGAAGTATGGTGTGTTTGTTTTGTGTGTGAAGTATGGTGTGTTTGTTGCTGTGTGTGAAGTATGGTGTGTTTGTTGCTGTGTGTAAGTATGGTGTGTTTGTTGCTGTGTGTGAAGTATGGTGTGTTTGTTTTGTGTGTGAAGTATGGTGTGTTTGTTTTGTGTGTGAAGTATGGTGTGTTTGTTCTGTGTGTGAAGTATGGTGTGTTTGTTGCTGTGTGTGAAGTATGGTGTGTTTGTTGCTGTGTGTGAAGTATGGTGTGTTTGTTTTGTGTGTGAAGTATGGTGTGTTTGTTTTGTGTGTGAAGTATGGTGTGTTTGTTGCTGTGTGTGAAGTATGGTGTGTTTGTTGCTGTGTGTGAAGTATGGTGTGTTTGTTGCTGTGTGTAAGTATGGTGTGTTTGTTTTGTGTGTGAAGTATGGTGTGTTTGTTGCTGTGTGTGAAGTATGGTGTGTTTGTTGCTGTGTGTGAAGTATGGTGTGTTTGTTGCTGTGTGTGAAGTATGGTGTGTTTGTTTTGTGTGTGAAGTATGGTGTGTTTGTTTTGTGTGTGAAGTATGGTGTGTTTGTTGCTGTGTGTGAAGTATGGTGTGTTTGTTTGTGTGTGAAGTATGGTGTGTTTGTTGCTGTGTGTGAAGTATGGTGTGTTTGTTGCTGTGTGTGAAGTATGGTGTGTTTGTTGCTGTGTGTGAAGTATGGTGTGTTTGTTGCTGTGTGTGAAGTATGGTGTGTTTGTTTTGTGTGTGAAGTATGGTGTGTTTGTTCTGTGTGAAGCATGGTGTGTTTGTTGCTGTGTGTGAAGTATGGTGTGTTTGTTGCTGTGTGTGAAGTATGGTGTGTTTGTTGCTGTGTGTGAAGTATGGTGTGTTTGTTGCTGTGTGTGAAGTATGGTTGTGTTTGTTGCTGTGTGTGAAGTATGGTGTGTTTGTTGTTGTGTGTGAAGTATGGTGTGTTTGTTTCTGTGTGTGAAGTATGGTGTGTTTGTTTTGTGTGTGAAGTATGGTGTGTTTGTTGCTGTGTGTGAAGTATGGTGTGTTTGTTGCTGTGTGTGAAGTATGGTGTGTTTGTTGCTGTGTGTGAAGTATGGTGTGTTTGTTTTGTGTGTGAAGTATAGTGTGTTTGTTTTTGTGTGTGAAGTATAGTGTGTTTGTTTGTGTGTGAAGTATGGTGTGTTTGTTTGTGTGTGAAGTATGGTGTTTGTTGCTGTGGTAGTATGGTGTGCTGTTTGTTGTGAAGTATGGTGTGTTTGTTTTGTGTGTGAAGTATGGTGTGTTTGTTTTGTGTGTGAAGTATGGTGTGTTTGTTGTTGTGTGTGAAGTATGGTGTGTTTGTTGCTGTGTGAAGTATGGTGTGTTTGTTTTGTGTGTGAAGTATGGTGTGTTTGTTGCTGTGTGTGAAGTATGGTGTGTTTGTTGCTGTGTGTGAAGTATGGTGTGTTTGTTGCTGTGTGTGAAGTATGGTGTGTTTGTTGCTGTGTGTGAAGTATGGTGTGTTTGTTTTGTGTGTGAAGTATGGTGTGTTTGTTTTGTGTGTGAAGTATGGTGTGTTTGTTTTGTGTGTGAAGTATGGTGTGTTTGTTTTGTGTGTGAAGTATGGTGTGTTTGTTGCTGTGTGTGAAGTATGGTGTGTTTGTTTTGTGTGTGAAGTATGGTGTGTTTGTTTTGTGTGTAGAAGTATGGTGTGTTTGTTGCTGTGTGTGAAGTATGGTGTGTTTGTTGCTGTGTGTGAAGTATGGTGTGTTTGTTGCTGTGTGTGAAGTATGGTGTGTTTGTTTTGTGTGTGAAGTATGCTGTGTTTGTTGCTGTGTGTGAAGTATGGTGTGTTTGTTGCTGTGTGTGAAGTATGGTGTGTTTGTTGCTGTGTGTGAAGTATGGTGTGTTTGTTTTGTGTGTGCATTTGTGTTTGTTTTGTGTGTAAGTATGGTGTGTTTGTTGCTGTGTGTGAAGTATGGTGTGTTTGTTTTGTGTGTGAAGTATGGTGTGTTTGTTGTTGTGTGTGAAGTATGGTGTGTTTGTTGCTGTGTGTGAAGTATGGTGTGTTTGTTGCTGTGTGTGAAGTATGGTGTGTTTGTTGCTGTGTGTGAAGTATGGTGTGTTTGTTTTGTGTGTGAAGTATGGTGTGTTTTGTTGTTGTGTGTGAAGTATGGTGTGTTTGTTGCTGTGTGTGAAGTATGGTGTGTTTGTTGCTGTGTGTGAAGTATGGTGTGTTTGTTGCTTGTGTGTGAAGTATGGTGTGTTTGTTTTGTGTGTGAAGTATGGTGTGTTTGTTTTGTGTGTGAAGTATGGTGTGTTTGTTGCTGTGTGTGAAGTATGGTGTGTTTGTTGCTGTGTGTGAAGTATGGTGTGTTTGTTGCTGTGTGTGAAGTATGGTGTGTTTGTTTGTGTGTGAAGTATGGTGTGTTTGTTTTGTGTGTGAAGTATGGTGTGTTTGTTGCTGTGTGTGAAGTATGGTGTGTTTGTTGCTGTGTGTGAAGTATGGTGTGTTTGTTGCTGTGTGTGAAGTATGGTGTGTTTGTTGTTGTGTGTGAAGTATGGTGTGTTTGTTGTTGTGTGTGAAGTATGGTGTGTTTGTTGCTGTGTGTGAAGTATGGTGTGTTTGTTTTGTGTGTGAAGTATGGTGTGTTTGTTTTGTGTGTGAAGTATGGTGTGTTTGTTTTGTGTGTGAAGTATGGTGTGTTTGTTGCTGTGTGTGAAGTATGGTGTGTTTGTTTTGTGTGTGAAGTATGGTGTGTTTGTTTTGTGTGTGAAGTATGGTGTGTTTGTTTTGTGTGTGAAGTATGGTGTGTTTGTTGCTGTGTGTGAAGTATGGTGTGTTTGTTGCTGTGTGTGAAGTATGGTGTGTTTGTTTTGTGTGTGAAGTATGGTGTGTTTGTTTTTGTGTGTGAAGTATGGTGTGTTTGTTGCTGTGTGTGAAGTATGGTGTGTTTGTTGCTGTGTGTGAAGTATGGTGTGTTTGTTGCTGTGTGTGAAGTATGGTGTGTTTGTTGCTGTGTGTGAAGTATGGTGTGTTTGTTTTGTGTGTGAGTATGGTGTGTTTGTTTTGTGTGTGAAGTATGGTGTGTTTGTTGCTGTGTGTGAAGTATGGTGTGTTTGTTGCTGTGTGTGAAGTATGGTGTGTTTGTTGCTGTGTGTGAAGTATGGTGTGTTTGTTGCTGTGTGTGAAGTATGGTGTGTTTGTTGCTGTGTGTGAAGTATGGTGTGTTTGTTGTTGTGTGTGAAGTATGGTGTGTTTGTTTTGTGTGTGAGTATGGTGTGTTTGTTTTGTGTGTGAAGTATGGTGTGTTTGTTGCTGTGTGTGAAGTATGGTGTGTTTGTTTTGTGTGTGAAGTATGGTGTGTTTGTTTTGTGTGTGAAGTATGGTGTGTTTGTTTTGTGTGTGAAGTATGGTGTGTTTGTTGCTGTGTGTGAAGTATGGTGTGTTTGTTGCTGTGTGTGAAGTATGGTGTGTTTGTTTTGTGTGTGAAGTATGGTGTGTTTGTTGCTGTGTGTGAAGTATGGTGTGTTTGTTGCTGTGTGTGAAGTATGGTGTGTTTGTTGCTGTGTGTGAAGTATGGTGTGTTTGTTTTGTGTGTGAAGTATGGTGTGTTTGTTTTGTGTGTGAAGTATGGTGTGTTTGTTTGTGTGTGTGAAGTATGGTGTGTTTGTTGCTGTGTGTGAAGTATGGTGTGTTTGTTGCTGTGTGTGAAGTATGGTGTGTTTGTTTGTGTGTGAAGTATGGTGTGTTTGTTTTGTGTGTGAAGTATGGTGTGTTTGTTTTGTGTGTGAAGTATGGTGTGTTTGTTGCTGTGTGTGAAGTATGGTGTGTTTGTTGCTGTGTGTGAAGTATGGTGTGTTTGTTTTTGTGTGTGAAGTATGAATTGTGTTTGTTTTGTGTGTGAAGTATGGTGTGTTTGTTTGTGTGTGAAGTATGGTGTGTTTGTTGCTGTGTGTGAAGTATGGTGTGTTGTTGCTGTGTGAAGTATGGTGTGTTTTGTTGCTGACGGTGTGAAGTATGGTGTGTTTGTTGCTGTGTGTGAAGTATGGTGTGTTTGTTGCTGTGTGTAGTATGAATTGCTGTTGTTTATTGTAGCGAAGTATGGTGTGTTTGTTTTTGTGTGTGAAGTATGGTGTGTTTGTTGTTGTGTGAAGTATGGTGTGTTTGTTGCTGTTTGTGTGTGTGTGAAGTATGGTGTGTTTGTTTTGTGTGTGAAGTATGGTGTGTTGTTGCTTTGAAGTATGGTGTGTTTGTTGCTGTGTGAAGTATGGTGTGTTTGTTGCTTGTGTGAAGTATGAATTGTGTTTGTTGCTGTGTGTGAAGTATGTGTGTGTTTTTGTTTTGTGTGAAGTATGGTGTGTTTTGTTTGTGTGTGAAGTATAGGTGTGTTTTTTTTGTGTGAAGTATAGGGTGTGTTTGTTGTGTGTGAAGTATGGTGTGTTTGTTGCTGTGTGTGAAGTATGGTGTGTTTGTTTGCTGTGTGTGAAGTATGGTGTGTTTTTGCTGTGTGTGCAAGTATGGTGTGTTTGTTTTGTGTGAAGTATGGTGTGTTTGTTTTTGTGTGAGTATGGTGTGTTTGTTGCTGTGTGTGGAGGTATGGTGTGTTTGTTGCTGTGTGAAGTATGGTGTGTTTGTTGCTGTGTGTGAAGTATGGTGTGTTTGTTTTGTGTGTGAGTATGGTGTGTTTGTTGCTCAATATTATGAAGTATGGTGTGTTTGTTGCTGTGGTGTGAAGTATGGTGTGTTTGTTTTGCTGTGTGAAGTATGGTGTGTTTGTTGCTGTGTGTGAAGTATGGTGTGTTTGTTTTGTGTGTGAAGTATGGTGTGTTTGTTTTGTGTGTGAAGTATGGTGTGTTTTTTTTGTTTAGTATATGGTGTGTTTTGTTGCTGTGTGTGAAGTATGGTGTGTTTGTTGCTGTGTGTGAAGTATGGTGTGTTTGTTGCTGTGTGTGAAGTATGGTGTGTTTTGTTGCTGTGTGTGAATTATGGTGTGTTTGTTGCTGTATGGTGTGTTTGTTTTTATTGTGAAGTATGGTGTGTTTGTTTGTGTGTGAAGTATGGTGTGTTTGTTGCTGTGTGTGAAGTATGGTGTGTTTTTGTTTTGTGAGTATGGTGTGTTTTTTTTTGTGTGTTTGTTTGCTGTGTGTGAAGTATGGTGTGTTTGTTGCTGTGTGTGAAGTATGGTGTGTTTGTTTTGTGTGTGAAGTATGGTGTGTTTGTTTTGTGTGAAGTATGGTGTGTTTGTTTTGTGTGAAGTATGGTGTGTTTGTTTTGTGTGTGAAGTATGGTGTGTTTGTTTTTGTGTGTGAAGTATGGTGTGTTTGTTGCTGTGTGTGAAGTATGGTGTGTTTGTTTTGTGTGTGAAGTATGGTGTGTTTGTTTTGTGTGTGAAGTATGAATTGTGTTTGTTTTGTGTGTGAAGTATGGTGTGTTTGTTTTGTGTGTGAAGTATGGTGTGTTTGTTTTGTGTGTGAAGTATGGTGTGTTTGTTTTGTGTGTGAAGTATGGTGTGTTTGTTTTGTGTGTGAAGTATGGTGTGTTTGTTTTTGTGTGTGAAGTATGGTGTGTTTGTTTGTGTGTGAAGTATGGTGTGTTTGTTTTGTGTGTGAAGTATGGTGTGTTTGTTTTGTGTGTGAAGTATGGTGTGTTTGTTGCTGTGTGAAGTATGGTGTGTTTGTTTTGTGTGTGATGGTGTGTGTTGTTTTGTGTGTTTGTTTTGTGAAGTATGGTGTGTTTGTTTTGTGTGAAGTATGGTGTGTTTGTTTTGTGTGTGAAGTATGGTGTGTTTGTTTTGTGTGTGAAGTATGGTGTGTTTGTTTGTGTGTGAAGTATGGTGTGTTTGTTTTGTGTGTGAAGTATGGTGTGTTTGTTGCTTGTGTGAAGTATGGTGTGTTTGTTTTGTGTGTGGAGTATGGTGTGTTTGTTGTTTTGTGTGTGAAGTATGGTGTGTTTGTTTTGTGTGTGAAGTATGGTGTGTTTGTTTTGTGTGTGAAGTATGTGTTTGTTTGTGTTTGTTTTGTTTTGTGTGAAGTATGGTGTTTGTTGCTGTGTGTAGTATGGTGTGTTTGTTGCTGTGTGTGAAGTATGGTGTGTTTGTTGCTGTGTGTGAAGTATGGTGTGTTTGTTGCTGTGTGTGAAGTATGGTGTGTTTGTTTTGTGTGTGAAGTATGGTGTGTTTGTTTTGTGTGTGAAGTATGGTGTGTTTGTTTTTGTGTGAAGTATGTGTGTTTTTTGTTTTGTGTGTGAAGTATGGTGTGTTTGTTGCTGTGTGTGAAGTATGGTGTGTTTGTTTTGTGTGTGAAGTATGGTGTGTTTGTTTTTGTGTGAAGTATGGTGTGTTTGTTTTGTGTGTGAAGTATGGTGTGTTTGTTTTGTGTGTGAGTATGGTGTGTTTGTTTTGTGTGTGAAGTATGGTGTGTTTGTTGCTGTGTGAAGTATGGTGTGTTTGTTTTGTGTGTGAAGTATGGTGTGTGTTTGTTTTGTGTGTGAAGTATGGTGTGTTTTTTGTGTGTGAAGTATGAATTGTGTTTGTTTGTGTTGAAGTATGGTGTGTTTGTTTGTGTGTGTATGGTTGTTTGCAGAAGTATGGTGTGTTTGTGTGTGAAGTATGGTGTGTTTGTTTGTGTGTGTAGTATGGTGTGTTTGTTGCTGTGTGTGAAGTATGGTGTGTTTTGTTGCTGTGTGTGAAGTATGGTGTGTTTTGTTTTGTGTGTGAAGTATGGTGTGTTTGTTTTGTGTGAAGTATGGTGTGTTTGTTTTGTGTGTGAAGTATGGTGTGTTTGTTTTGTGTGTGAAGTATGGTGTGTTTGTTTTGTGTGTGAAGTATGGTGTGTTTGTTTTGTGTGTGAAGTATGGTGTGTTTGTTTTTGTGTGTGAAGTATGGTGTGTTTGTTTTATGTGTGAAGTATGGTGTGTTTGTTGCTATGTGTGAAGTATGGTGTGTTTGTTGCTGTGTGAAGTATGGTGTGTTTGTTGCTGTGTGTGAAGTATGGTGTGTTTGTTTTGTGTGTGAAGTATGGTGTGTTTGTTTTGTGTGTGAAGTATGGTGTGTTTGTTTTGTGTGTGAAGTATGGTGTGTTTGTTGCTGTGTGTGAAGTATGGTGTGTTTGTTTTGTGTGTGAAGTATGGTGTGTTTGTTGCTGTGTGTGAAGTATGGTGTGTTTGTTGCTGTGTGTGAAGTATGGTGTGTTTGTTTTGTGTGTGAAGTATGGTGTGTTTGTTTTGTGTGTGAAGTATGGTGTGTTTGTTTGTGTGTGAAGTATGGTGTGTTTGTTTTGTGTGTGAAGTATGGTGTGTTTTGTTTTTGTGTGTGATGTATGGTGTGTTTGTTTTGTGTGTGAAGTATGGTGTTTTTGTTTTGTGTGTGAAGTATGGTGTGTTTGTTTTGTGTGTGAAGTATGGTGTGTTTGTTTTGTGTGTGAAGTATGGTGTGTTTGTTTTGTGTGTGAAGTATGGTGTGTTTGTTGCTGTGTGTGAAGTATGGTGTGTTTGTTGCTGTGTGTGAAGTATGGTGTGTTTGTTGCTGTGTGTGGAAGTATGGTGTGTTTGTTTTGTGTGTGAAGTATGGTGTGTTTGTTTTGTGTGTGAAGTATGGTGTGTTTGTTTTGTGTGTGAAGTATGGTGTGTTTGTTTTGTGTGAAGTATGGTGTGTTTGTTTTGTGTGAAGTATGGTGTGTTTGTTTTGTGTGAAGTATGGTGTGTTTGTTTTGTGTGTGAAGTATGGTGTGTTTGTTTGTGTGTGAAGTATGGTGTGTTTGTTGCTATGTGTGAAGTATGGTGCGTTTGTTGCTGTGTGTGGAGTATGGTGCGTTTGTTGCTGTGTGTGAAGTATGGTGTGTTTGTTGCTGTGTGTTATGGTGTGTTTGTTTTTGTGTGAAGTATGGTGTGTTTGTTTTGTGTGTGAAGTATGGTGTGTTTGTTGCTGTGTGTGAAGTATGGTGTGTTTGTTTTGTGTGTGAAGTATGGTGTGTTTGTTGCTGTGTGTGAAGTATGGTGTGTTTGTTGCTGTGTGTGAAGTATGGTGTGTTTGTTGCTGTGTGTGAAGTATGGTGTGTTTGTTTTGTGTGTGAAGTATGGTGTGTTTGTTTTGTGTGTGAAGTATGGTGTGTTTGTTTTGTGTGTGAAGTATGGTGTGTTTGTTTTGTGTGTGATGTATGGTGTGTTTGTTTGTGTGTGAAGTATGGTGTGTTTGTTTTTGTGTGAAGTATGGTGTGTTTGTTTTGTGTGTGAAGTATGGTGTGTTTGTTGCTGTGTGTGAAGTATGGTGTGTTTGTTGCTGTGTGTGAAGTATGGTGTGTTTGTTGCTGTGTGTGAAGTATGGTGTGTTTGTTGCTGTGTGTGAAGTATGGTGTGTTTGTTGCTGTGTGTGAAGTATGGTGTGTTTGTTTTGTGTGTGAAGTATGGTGTGTTTGTTTTGTGTGTTTGTTGCTGTGTGTGAGTATGGTGTGTTTGTTTTGTGTGTGAAGTATGGTGTGTTTGTTTTGTGTGTGAAGTATGGTGTGTTTGTTTTGTGTGTGAAGTATGGTGTGTTTGTTTTGTGTGAAGTATGGTGTGTTTGTTTTGTGTGTGAAGTATGGTGTGTTTGTTTTGTGTGTGAAGTATGGTGTGTTTGTTTTTGTGTGTGAAGTATGGTGTGTTTGTTTTTGTGTGAAGTATGGTGTGTTTGTTGCTGTGTGTGAAGTATGGTGTGTTTGTTGCTGTGTGTGAAGTATGGTGTGTTTGTTTTGTGTGTGAAGTATGGTGTGTTTGTTTTGTGTGTGAAGTATGGTGTGTTTGTTTTGTGTGTGAAGTATGGTGTGTTTGTTTTGTGTGTAGAAGTATGGTGTGTTTGTTGCTGTGTGTGAAGTATGGTGTGTTTGTTGCTGTGTGAAGTATGGTGTGTTTGTTTTGTGTGTGAAGTATGGTGTGTTTGTTTTGTGTGAAGTATGGTGTGTTTGTTGCTGTGTGTGAAGTATGGTGTGTTTGTTTTTTGTGTGTGAAGTATGGTGTGTTTGTTTTTGTGTGTGAAGTATGGTGTGTTTGTTGCTGTGTACGGTCTGTGTAGCCGTACATGCCTTGAAACCTTTGCTGTTTCTTGGCTCTTCTCCCAGGTGTCCTACAAATCGTACCCAGGTGACAGTGGAGGAAAGTGGCTCGTCCCTCAGGGCTTCGTTCTGTGCTCTACTGCAGGGGGAATACTGTTACATCTTCCTGCACTGCAGCCTCAGCCTGTGTGACCAGGGGAGCTCCTCCTGCACTCCAGTGAGTCCTGATGTTCTTCTCAGACTCGTTTAACTCTCCTTGGGCTTTCAGGTTCCTCTGACTTAGTGTTTGGTCTCTCTGACTTAGTGGTTGGTCTCCGACTCAGTGTTTTTCTGACTTAGTGTTTGGTTTCTCTGACTTAGTGGTTGGTCTCTCTGACTTAGTGGTTGGTCTCTCTGACTTAGTGGTTGGTTTCTGACTCAGTGTTTTCTGACTTAGTGTTTGCTTTCTCTGACTTAGTGGTTGGTCTCTCTGACTTAGTGGTTGGTCTCTCTGACTTAGTGGTTGGTCTCTCTGACTTAGTGGTTGGTCTCTCTGACTTAGTGGTTGGTCACTCTGACTTAGTGTTTGGTCACTCTGACTTAGTGGTTGGTCTCTGACTTAGTGGTTGGTCTCTCTGACTTAGTGGTTGGTCTCTCTGACTTAGTGTTTGGTCTCTGACTCAGTGTTTTTCTGACTCAGTGGTTGGTCCTCTGACTTAGTGATTGGTCTCTGACTTAGTGGTTGGTTTCTGACTCAGTGTTTTTCTGACTCAGTGGTTAGTCACTCTGACTTAGTGGTTGGTCTCTGACTTAGTGGTTGGTCACTCTGACTTAGTGGTTGGTCTCCGACTCAGTGTTTTTCTGACTCAGTGGTTGGTCTCTCTGACTTAGTGTTTGGTCACTCTGACTTAGTGGTTGGTCTCTCTGACTTAGTGTTTGGTCTCTCTGACTTAGTGTTTAGTCTCTCTGACTTAGTGGTTGGTCTCTGACTTAGTGGTTGGTCTCTCTGACTTAGTGGTTGGTCTCTGACTTAGTGGTTGGTCTCTCTGACTTAGTGATTGGTCTCTGACTTAGTGGTTGGTTTCTGACTCAGTGTTTTCTGACTTAGTGTTTGGTCACTCTGACTTAGTGTTTGGTCTCTCTGACTTAGTGGTTGGTCTCTGACTTAGTGGTTGGTCTCTCTGACTTAGTGGTTGGTTTCTGACTCAGTGTTTTTCTGACTTAGTGTTTGGTCTCTCTGACTTAGTGGTTGGTTTCTCTGACTTAGTGGTTGGTCTCTCTGACTTAGTGGTTGGTTTCTGACTTAGTGGTTGGTCTCTCTGACTTAGTGGTTGGTCTCTGACTTAGTGGTTGGTTTCTGACTCAGTGTTTTTCTGACTTAGTGTTTGGTCTCTCTGACTTAGTGGTTGGTTTCTCTGACTTAGTGGTTGGTCTCTCTGACTTAGTGGTTGGTTTCTGACTTAGTGGTTGGTCTCTCTGACTTAGTGGTTGGTCTCTGACTTAGTGGTTGGTTTCTGACTCAGTGCTTTTCTGACTTAGTGGTTGGTCTCTGACTTAGTGGTTGGTTTCTGACTCAGTGTTTTCTGACTTAGTGGTTGGTCACTCTGACTTAGTGGTTGGTTTCTCTGACTTAGTGTTTGATCTCTGACTTAGTGTTTGGTCACTCTGACTTAGTGGTTGGTTTCTCTGACTTAGTTTTGGTCTCTCTGACTTAGTGGTTGGTTTCTCTGACTTAGTGTTTGATCTCTGACTTAGTGGTTGGTCACTCTGACTTAGTGGTTGGTCACTCTGACTTAGTGGTTGGTCTCTGACTTAGTGGTTGGTCTCTCTGACTTAGTGGTTGGTTTCTCTGACTTAGTGTTTGGTCACTCTGACTTAGTGGTTGGTCTCTGACTTAGTGGTTGGTCACTCTGACTTAGTGGTTGGTCACTCTGACTTAGTGGTTGGTCTCTGACTTAGTGGTTGGTCTCTGACTTAGTGGTTGGTCTCTGACTTAGTGGTTGGTCACTCTGACTTAGTGGTTGGTTTCTCTGACTTAGTGGTTGGTTTCTCTCTACAGGTGTGTTCCAGGGAGGAGATCCCGCTCTGTGTCCAAGTCCATCCGCCTCAAGCCGCTCACCATCGGGCCAATCACCTGTAAATATTTTACTTTAGTAATGACTTACATAGTTTATGAGCTAATATATTGTAGAGGTTTTGGACCCAAATGTAGAGTAGTCGGGAAATGAACAAAAATGAATGGCCGATATTCTGGTCAAAAGCACTCTGGCCGTCGTTGTGGTGTGTTTCCTCTCTAACAGTCAGATTCTCTTTGACCCCCAGGGCCCAGAGTCTGGAGTGAGCCTTGGGAGCCCCCAGCATGTCATATGAAGGATGGGGTCCCTCCTGCACTACTCCCTGATCTCCATCCCAACCTACAGCCCAGTGTAACTTTCAAAGGGCACAGAAATACTTGTTTTGATTCTAGTAATGAATTTATGCACTACAGTGTGATTTCATTGTACTGTGTATGTTGTATACACATAGACTTGCATTGTTTTAGGACTGATCGTTTCCTCAAATCATTGTGTAAGTTCCAACCAAACCTGAGTTGCTGTGTGTGTATGCTGTGATTTGATGATGTCAATAAATATGTCTGTATGATGATGCTCATTGTCTAATGATTGTCTATTTAACAGGTTGTAAATATGTATGTATTGTAAGGCAGGTTAAACACATATTTACAAAAGGCAGAACAATGTGTGGTTTATTCGTTACAGGCGAAAATACTAATTGACCATAGCAGATTTTAGGAAAACTGGCTAAACCTGTTGAAGACAAGTGACATTCATGATATGTATTTAGTCAATGTACTGAACACTTCCTAGGTTGTTTTACCAAAGCAGGAAGACTGATTGGTGTATTGAAATAGTGCTGTTTGTTCCACTGTAGAATAACACAACGAACGTCTTCAGAATGACCATGACAGTTTGAGTAGTAGTTTATGATGCTCCTTTCTTATGACTCCATTGTTACTGTTGGTTGAGGACCTTCCACTTCTCTTCATTGTTACTGTTGGTTGAGGACCTTCCACTTCTCTCCATTGTTACTGTTGGTTGAGGACCTTCCACTTCTCTCCATTGTTACTGTTGGTTGAGGACCTTCCACTTCTCTCCATTGTTACTGTTGGTTGAGGACCTTCCACTTCTCTCCATTGTTACTGTTGGTTGAGGACCTTCCACTTCTCTCCATTGTTACTGTTGGTTGAGGACCTTCCCACTTCTCTCCATTGTTACTGTTGGTTGAGGATCTTCCACTTCTCTCCATTGTTACTGTTGGTTGAGGACCTTCCACTTCTCTCCATTGTTACTGTTGGTTGAGGACCTTCCACTTCTCTCCATTGTTACTGTAAACTCAATGTGGGTTGTGCCTTCAGGTGTGTGTTTATTACAAAGAGCTTATTAACACAGGGTCAAGCTAGAGTCTGTAAAACAGTTACTGTTATCAAGATGACAGTTTCATTTAATACCCTCTAAACTTCAACAGAGCTGTCTGTAAAGCACCAAGGTGCTGTTGGTTTGGGGAAAGTCTTAAGAGGTATCAGTTATCCAGTCTCTCCACTAGGTGGAGCTGTGGCGCTGTGGTAAGAGAAAGGTTGGCTGTTGGCCCAGTCCTGAATCAGTCCTGAATCAATCCCGAGCAGTGGAACTTGCTGAGGGGAGGACGGCTCATAATAATGTCTGGAACGGAGCACATGGAATGGCATCAAACAACTGGAAACCATGGAAACCATGTGGTCCACCAACGTTCTGTGATCCCTAGACTCTAATCCAGTGTTTTCCAAACCCCTCCTGGATCACTCTAGTCTCTCCACTTGTTTGATGTATTCCAGTAGTAGCACCAGCTAGTCTAGTCAACCTGTGTAGATCTGAGAGAATGGGATAAATAAGCAATATGGTGGTAGGTCAACCCTGCCCTCTGATAGGCCAGGAGTTTTCACCATATTGCTTTCCTCTCTATCCAGGGACATATGTATTTTTGGGTCAGCAGGTAGCCTAGTGGTTAGTGCATTGGGCCAGTAACCGAAAGGTCTGATAAGATGACATGGACAGGGTGGGGTCAGGGGTCAGGGGGTCAGGAGTGGTCTGATAAGATCACATGGACTGGGTGGGGTCAGGGGGTCTGATAGGATGACATGGACAGGGTGGGGTCAGGGGGTCTGATAAGATAACATGGACTGGGTGGGGTCAGGGGGTCTGATAAGATAACATGGACTGGGTCAGGTCAGAGGGGATCTGATCCTAGATCTGCGCTCTTGATACAGTACCTTGATGCAGTACCTTGATACAGTACCTTGATACAGTACCTTGATACAGTACCTTGATGCAGTACCTTGATACAGTACCTTGATGCAGTACCTTGATACAGTACCTTGATACAGTACCTTGATGCAGTACCTTGATACAGTACCTTGATACAGTACCTTGATGCAGTACCTTGATACAGTACCTTGATACAGTACCTTGATACAGTACCTTGATGCAGTACCTTGATACAGTACCTTGATACAGTACCTTGATACAGTACCTTGATGCAGTACCTTGATGCAGTACCTTGATACAGTACCTTGATAAAGTACCTTGATGCAGTACCTTGATACAGTACCTTGATAAAGTACCTTGATGCAGTACCTTGATGCAGTACCTTGATGCAGTACCTTGATACAGTACCTTGATGCAGTACCTTGATGCAGTACCTTGATGCAGTACCTTGACGCAGTACCTTGATGCAGTACCTTGATGCAGTACCTTGATACAGTACCTTGATGCAGTACCTTGATGCAGTACCTTGATGCAGTACCTTGATACAGTACCTTGATGCAGTACCTTGATGCAGTATTCATACCCTTGGATTACTTCACATTTTATTATCTTTAAACGTGGAAGTAAAATGGATTTAAATGTCATTTTTGGTCAATAAACTACTGAAATAACTCTGGAATGTCAAAGTGGAAGAAAATGTCTAATTAAAAAAAAAAATCATAAAATGTCAAAACTCAAATGTAGTCGCTTCGTAAGTATTCAGCCCTTTGTTTAGGCAAACGCCTAATACGCCTTATAAGTTACATGGACTCACTCTGTGTGAATGAACTCACTCTGTGTGAATGGACTCACCTTGTGTGAATGAACTCACTCTGTGTGAATGGACTCACTCTGTGTGAATGGACTCACTCTGTGTGAATGGACTCACTCTATGTGAATGGACTCACTCTGTGTGAATGGACTCACTCTGTGTGAATGGACTCACTCTGTGTGAATGGACTCACTCTATGTGAATGGACTCACTCTGTGTGAATGGACTCACTCTGTGTGTGAATGGACTCACTCTGTGTGAATGGACTCACTCTGTGTGAATGGACTCACTCTATGTGAATGGACTCACTCTGTGTGAATGGACTCACTCTGTGTGAATGGACTCACTCTGTGTGAATGGACTCACTCTGTGTGAATGGACTCACTCTGTGTGAATGGACTCACTCTGTGTGAATGACTCACTCTGTGTGAATGGACTCACTCTGTGTGAATGGACTCACTCTGTGTGAATGGACTCACTCTGTGTGAATGGACTCACTCTATGTGAATGGACTCACTCTGTGTGAATGGACTCACTCTGTGTGAATGGACTCACTCTGTGTGAATGGACTCACTCTGTGTGAATGGACTCACTCTGTGTGAATGGACTCACTCTGTGTGAATAGACTCACTCTGTGTGAATGGACTCACTCTGTGTGAATGAACTCACTCTGTGTGAATGGACTCACTCTGTGTGAATGGACTCACTCTGTGTGAATGGGACTCTCTCTGTGTGAATGGACTCACTCTGTGTGAATGGACTCACTCTGTGTGAATAGACTCACTCTGTGTGAATGGACTCACTCTGTGTGAATAGACTCACTCTATGTGAATGGACTCACTCTGTGTGAATGGACTCACTCTGTGTGAATAGACTCACTCTGTGTGAATGGACTCACTCTGTGAATGGACTCACTCTGTGTGAATGGACTCACTCTGTGTGAATGGACTCACTCTGTGTGAATGGACTCACTTCTGTGTGAATAGACTCACTCTGTGTGAAATAACAGTGGTTGAATGACTAACCCATCCTCTGTCCCCATTCATACAACATCTGTAACATCAGTCAAGATTCAACAACAAAGAGCAGGAGCTTTGAGAAAGCCTCATGAAGAAGGCCAGTGATTGGTGGATGGGCAACAATAACAAATCAGACATTGAATATCTCTTTAAGCTCTTTCATGACCAAAAGCTATATGATGCTGTGGATGATGAATTAAACCACCCAGACACACCAAAGATACAGTCGTCCTGAACTGAGCTGCAGGACAGGAAGGAACCTGCTCAGGGATGTTAACATGAGGTCATTGGTGATTTGAGTTGTTCATACGTAACGCCATTTGTTGAGGTCGCCTATATGTGAACTTTTAGTTGAGTCGCTCATATGTGAACTTTGAGTTGAGTCGCTCATATGAATCCTTGAGTTGAGTCGTTCATATGTGAACTTTTGAGTTGAGTTGTTCATATGTGAACTTTGAGTTGAGTCAAGCCTCATGTGAATCTCTTTGAGTTGAGTCGCTCATATGTGAATCCTTTGAGTTGAGCCGTTCATATGTGAACTTTGAGTTGAGTCGCTCATATGTGCACTTTGTTGAGCTGGGTCTATATGTGAACTTTGAGTTGAGTCATTCATATGTGAACTTTGAGTTGAGTCATCTATAGAGTGAACTTTGAGTTGAGTCGCTCATATGTGCACTCCTTGGAGTTGAGTCATTCATATGTGAACTTTGAGTTGAGTCATCTTGTGGTGAAACTGAGTGAGTCATTCATATGTGCACTTTGAGTTGAGTCATTCATATGTGAACTTTGAGTTGAGTCGCTCATATGTGCACTTTGAGTTGAGTCGTTCATATGTGAACTTTGAGTTGAGTCATTCATATGTGAACTTTGAGTTGAGTCATTCATATGTGCACTTTGAGTTGAGTCGTTCATATGTGCACTTTGAGTTGAGTCATTCATTTGTGAACTTTGAGTTGAGTCATTCATATGTGAACTTTGAGTTGAGTCATTGGAACTTTGATGAGTGAACGTGAACTTTGAGTTGAGTCGTTCATATGTGAACTTTGAGTTGAGAGTCTTTCATATGTGAACTTTGAGTTGAGTCATTCATATGTGAACCTTGAGTTGAGTGTTCATATGTGAACTTTGAGTTGAGTCTTTCATATGTGAACTTTGAGTGAAGCCGAATCATGAAGACATACAGAACACTATTTTAAGGTTTACATTTTTTTTTACCACGCGGTTAAAGTGAGCTTCAAGTTAAGTTTTATAATGGAAGATTTCTGCATCATCTTCATTAAACAAAGGCTTGTGTGGGAACATTAAATCCTTTAGGACGTTTTATACCAGTGCTAAGTCTCAATAATGAGGCTATTGAAATTTAAAGACCCCAACATCCCTTTAAAACTATGGTGGTGATGTCATTATTTCTACAGTGGGCTGGCTGAGCCCCTCCCCTTTACAGGCACGCTATGATGATGTCACAGAGGGCAAATGACAATCCCATTTAAAACAATGAAAAGGATTTATAGAATACACTTGCCCGCTGAAAGCACTCAATGCAGAATTACCACGTTCTTAGTTCCAATCCCAAATCGCTCCCTAAACCTAATGACCTATGCACTTCTGGAGATATGAGAGGATTTGATTGGTATAAGCAATATGGTTGAAACTTCCACCCCTAGCCTATCAGAGGGAAAGGCCGACCACCATAGTTTGACCTACACCTGTGGATAGATGATGTTTATTTAGTGAACAACAAGACATTTGAGTGGATCACAGAGGGAATGGATTCACTCAGGTCCAGGAAAAGAAGCACAGTGGGTTCGGAAATTATTGAAAAATCATTGTGATTTATATGAATGGACACAAGCAGCTTCTCAGAAGCCTTCTTGTTGTCCATGAACTGGCCCTCGGCGACGACTGGCATTCAGTACTGTGTACCTGAATGAGGAGACAGTCTTAAGACATGCCAAGTTGTTACAGGTTGGTTATACAGTGAGGTCCAAAATGATTGACATCCTTGATAAA
The DNA here is from genome assembly GCF_023373465.1 of Oncorhynchus keta. Classification (NCBI taxonomy): domain Eukaryota; kingdom Metazoa; phylum Chordata; class Actinopteri; order Salmoniformes; family Salmonidae; genus Oncorhynchus; species Oncorhynchus keta. The sequence continues at coordinate 21,784 of NW_026283745.1, forward strand.
GAGGAGAATAACGACTGTATAAAATAAATAATTCAAATACTGAGCTCCATTGTAGCTACAATAAAGGAGGAAGTTATATTATTTTATACTAATACAATTGCCAGAGAAAAGATCTTGTTAAGTAATATGCATTTTCTGTATATAGATGTCTAAATAATTGGCACCACTAAAGACTCTTGTAAATAAAGTAGTCTTAGTTTTGTTTTATGTAGTTGTGGTCTGCTTCGTTGTGTTGTGGATACAGTAGCTATGTTAAACAGCAGACCTCAGCTTGGGTCTATGCTCAGTTCCAATGTTTTAGCTTATAGCTAATATAGGATATAAACGATCGTAGTAGTTTTCCATTGTTTGCTGGAAAACATTTTGATACATGAGCATTTGTAACGTTCGTTATGAACGCCCCATTGTCTCCAAGGTTACCATTGTTTGCATTTGTGTGTGTGTTCACTACCTCTGTGTGACACTCTCCAGACAGGAAGTTCAGGCTGGCCTTTTGGCCAATGGTTTTACAGTAGTCAGACGCTGTCGCTGACTATCAAATAAATAACTCTACTTCTACTTCTCATATGCTTTTATTATAATACATTTTTGTTGTTGCATGTTTTTGCTTTGTTTCTTGTGTTATTATTATTATTATTATTATTATTATCTATTATCGTTGTTGGGGGGGTTGTGTGTGTGTGTGTGGGGGGGTTGTGTGTGTGTGGGGTTGTGTGTGTGTGTGTGTGTGTGTGGGGGGGTGGAAATTGGGTGAGTGGTGGGGATAAAAATTGGTGGGCAAGAAAATGCAAATTCCTGTTGTATGAATTACTGTTGTGAAAATATCATACCCCCAAGACATGCTACCCTGTTATTGTCAATGGTGAGAAGTTCCTGTTAAGTAACTTTCTGGCCTTACACCAGTGAGTAGGGCAGGGAAGTTACAAAACAGAGTTACAAAAGAGAGAGAGGGAGAGAGAGACAGGGAGAGGGAGAGGGAGAGAGAGAGGGGGAGAGGGAGAGGGAGAGAGAGAGGGGGAGAGGGAGAGGGAGAGAGAGAGAGGGAGAGAGAGACAGGGAGAGGGAGAGGGAGAGAGGGAGAGAGAGAGGGGGGAGAGGGAGAGGGAGAGAGAGACAGGAGAGGGAGAGGGAGAGAGAGAGGGGGAGAGGGAGAGGGAGAGAGAGAGGGGGAGATGGAGAGAAAGAGAGAGAGAGGGAGAGGGAGAGAGAGAGGGGGAGAGGGAGAGAGAGAGGGGAGATGGAGAGAAAGAGAGAGAGAGGGAGAGAGAGAGAGAGAGAGACATGGAGAGAAGGAGAGAGAAGAGAGAGAGGGTGAGAGAGAGAGAGAGAGAGAGAGAGAGAGAGAGAGAGAGAGAGAGAGAGAGAGAGAGAGAGAGAGAGAGAGAGAGGGAGAGAGAGAGAAAGAAAGAGAGAAAGAGAGAGAGAGAAACAACAGGGAGAATAAATTGACAGATATAAATAGTGAAAGAAAATGAAAAAGGGAAAGAGGGAGGAGCAACAGTTTTCAACAGGTTATTGCTGAAGAGCATGTATTTATTTCACTGCACCACTAATTGTGGGTGTTGGTTTGAGCCCAGGATCCTTCTGTACAATTAGACTGAGAGAGAGAGAGAGAGAGAGAGAGAGGAGGGGAGAGAGAGAGGAGGGGGAGAGAGAGGAGGGGGAGAGAGAGGAGGGGGAGAGAGAGAGGAGGGAGAGAGAGGAGGGAGAGAGAGGAGGGAGGGAGAGAGAGAGGGAGGGGGAGGAGAAAGGAGGGGAGACGAGGGGGTAGGGGAGGGAGACAGAGAGAGGGGACAGAGAGGGGGGAGAGGAGAGGGGGAGGGCGAGGGGGAAGAGGGGGAGAGAGAGGGGTAGGGGAGGGAGACAGAGAGAGAGAGAGGAGGGAGGACAGAGAGAGAGAGAGAGGGGGAGAGAGAGGTGGGGGAGAGCGAGGGGGAAGAGGGGGAGAGAGAGGGGGTAGGGAAGGGAGACAGAGAGGGGGGCAGAGAGAGGTGGATTTGTGGCGGCAGGTAGTCTAATGGTTAGAGCTAGGCTACCTGGAATCCCTGGGCTGACAAGGTAAAAATCTGTCGTTCTGCCCCTGAACAAGGCAGTTAACCCACTGTTCCCCGGTAGGCCGTCATTGTAAATAGGAATTTGTTCTTAAACTGACTTGCCTAGTTAAATAAAGGTTAAATAAATCAAACCCTTTTTTAAGGCTAACAGGTGTGAGTGGAGGGGTTCAGTGAAAGGACCAGCACAGGAAAAGGACTAAATGGAGAAAAAATGACTTTTACATAATGGAGAAAAAATGGGAGGGATGGAGAAAGTGACTAAAACGAGGGAGTGACAGAGAAAGAGGGAGGGAGAGAACAGAGAGAAAGCCAGACAAGTCTTCCTGCCCTCTTTCTTTCATTCACTCACCCACTCCGTCCCAGCAAGAGAGAGCTGGTGACTCCGTCCCAGAGAGAGAGAGCTGGTGACTCTGAGAGAGAGAGAAGAGAGAGAGAGAGAGAGAGAGAGAGAGAGAGAGCGAGCTGGTGACTCCGAGACAGAGAGAGAGATGAGCTGGTGACTCCGAGAGAGAGAGAGAGCTGGTGACTCCGAGACAGAGAGAGAGCTGGTGACTCCGAGACAGAGAGAGAGAGAGCTGGTGACTCCGAGACAGAGAAAGAGAGCTGGTGACTCCGAGACAGAGAGAGAGCTGGTGACTCCGAGACAGAGAGAGAGAGCTGGTGACTCCGAGACAGAGAGAGAGATCTGGTGACTCCGAGACAGGTGAGTTATGAATTTATTTAGTTCACTTTTATTCATCCCATCCCTTCTTCATTCTCTCTCTCTCCTCGCTCTTTTAATTTGTTATTTCCCTCATCTTTCTATCTATTTATCTCCCTCCATCTGTCATTTACCTCCATCTCTTCTGTCTTCTCTCTTCACTTCTCTTCTCTCCAGTCCTCTTCTCCTCCTGTCTTCTTCCATCTCTCCATCCCTCGCTGGGTCTCACTCCCCCCACTTTTCTTCTCTTCTTTTTTGCTCCCCTCCTCTCTCCCACCTCTCTCCTCTCCTCCTGCGTTCTCCTCTCCTCCTGTGTTCTCCTCTCCTCCTCTCTCCCACCTCTCTCCTCTCCTCCTCTCTCCCACCTCTCTCCTCTCCTCCTGCGTTCTCCTCTCCTCCTCTCTCCCACCTCTCTCCTCCGTTCTCCTCTTCTCCTCTCCTCCTCTCTCCCACCTCTCCTCCGTTCTCCTCTCCTCCTCTCTCCTCCGTTCTCCTCTCCTCCTCTCCTCCTCTCTCCCACCTCTCCTCCGTTCTCCTCTTCTCCTCTCCTCCTCTCCCACCTCTCTCCTCCGTTCTCCTCTTCTCCTCTTCTCCTCTCCTCCTCTCCCACCTCTCTCCTCCGTTCTCCTCTTCTCCTCTCCTCCTCTCTCCCACCTCTCTCCTCCGTTCTCCTCTTCTCCTCTCCTCCTCTCTCCCACCTCTCTCCTCCGTTCTCCTCTTCTCCTCTCCTCCTCTCCTCCTCTCTCCCACCTCTCTCCTCTCTTCCTTCGTTCTCCTCTCCTCCGTTCTCCTCTTCTCCTCTCCTCCTCTCCTCCTCTCTCCCACCTCTCTCCTCTCTTCCTTCGTTCTCCTCTCCTCCGTTCTCCTCTTCTCCTCTCCTCCTCTCCTCCTCTCTCCCACCTCTCTCCTCTCTTCCTTCGTTCTCCTCTCCTCCGTTCTCCTCTTCTCCTCTCCTCCTCTCCTCCTCTCTCCCACCTCTCTTCCTTCGTTCTCATCTTCTCCTCTCCTCCTCTCTCCCACCTCTCTCCTCTCTTCCTTCGTTCTCCTCTCCTCCTCTCTCCCACCTCTCTCCTCTCTTCCTTCGTTCTCCTCTCCTCCTCTCTCCCACCTCTCTCCCTCCGTTCTCCACTTCTCCTCCTCTCT
>NW_026283746.1:0-5351 GCF_023373465.1 Oncorhynchus keta
TCAAATCAAATCAAATCAAATTTTATTTGTCACATACACATGGTTAGCAGATGTTAAATGCGAGTGTAGCCGAAAATGCTTGTGCTTCTAGTTCCGACAATGCAGTGATAACCAACAAGTAATCTAACTAACAATTCCAAAACTACTGTCTTATACACAGTGTAAGGGGATAAGGAATATGTACATAGGATATATGAATAGTGATGGTACAGAGCAGCATACAGTAGATGGTATCGAGTACAGTATATACATATGAGATGATGTGTAGACAAAGTAAACAAAGTGGCATAGTTAAAGTGGCTAGTGATACATGTGTTACATAAGGATGCAGTCGATGATGTAGAGTACAGTATATACATATGCATATGAGATGAATAATGTGGGTAAGTAACATTATATAAGGTAGCATTGTTTAAAGTGGCTAGTGATATATTTACATAGCATTCCATCAATTCTATTATTAAAATGGCTGGAGTTGGGTCAGTGTCCCAATGACAGTGTGTTGGCAGCAGCCACTCACTGTTAGTGGTGGCTGTTTAACAGTCTGATGGCCTTGAGATAGAAGCTGTTTTTCAGTCTCTCGGTCCCAGCTTTGATGCACCTGTACTGACCTCGCCTTCTGGATGATAGCGGGGTGAACAGGCAGTGGTTCGGTGGTTGATGTCTCTGATGATCTTTATGGCCTTCCTGTAAAATAACGGTGGTGAGGTGTCCTGGAGGCAGGTGGTTTGCCCCGGTGATGCGTTGTGCAGTCTCACTACCCTCTGAGAAGCCTTACAGTTGAGGGCGGAGCAGTTGCCGTACCAGGCGGTGATACAGCCCGCCAGGATGCTCGATTGTGCATCTGTAGAAGTTTGTGAGTGCTTTGGTGACAAGCCAAATTTCTTCAGCCTCCTGAGGTTGAATAGGCGCTGCTGCGCCTTCTTCACGGCAGCTGTCAGTGTGAGTGGACCAATTCCCAGTTTTGTCTGTGATGTGTATGCCGAGGAACTTAAAACTAGCTACCCTCTCCACTACTGTTCCATCGATGTGGATAGGGGTGTTCCCTCTGCTGTTTCCTGAAGTCCACAATCATCTCCTTAGTTTTGTTGACGTTGAGTGTGAGGTTATTTTCCTGACACCACACTCCGGCCCTACCTCCTCCCTGTAGGCCGTCTCGTCGTTGTTGGTAATCAAGCCTACCACTGTTGTGTCGTCCGCAAACTTGATGATTGAGTTGGAGGCGTGCGTGCCACGCAGTCGTGGGTGAACAGGGAGTACAGGAGGGGGCTCAGAACGCACCCTTGTGGGGCCCCAGTGTTGAGGATCAGCGGGGAGGAGATGTTGTTGCCTACCCTCACCACCTGGGGGCGGCCCGTCAGGAAGTCCAGTACCCAGTTGCACAGGGCGGGGGTCGAGACCCAGGGTCTCGAGCTGATGACGAGCTTGGAGGGTACTATGGTGTTGAATGCCGAGCTGTAGTCGATGAACAGCATTCTCACATAGGTATTCCTCTTGTCCAGGTGGGTTAGGGCAGTGTGCAGTGTGGGTTGAGATTGCATCGTCTGTGGACCTATTTGGGCGGTAAGCAAATTGGAGTGGGTCTAGGGTGTCAGGTAGGATGGAGGTGATATGGTCCTTGACTAGTCTCTCAAAGCACTTCATGATGACGGAAGTGAGTGCTACGGGGCGGTAGTCGTTTAGCTCAGTTACCTTAGCTTTCTTGGGAACAGGAACAATGGTGGCCCTCTTGAAGCATGTGGGAACAGCAGACTGGTATAGGGATTGATTGAATATGTCCGTAAACACACCCCGGCCAGCTGGTCTGCGCATGCTCTGAGGGCGCGGCTGGGGATGCCGTCTGGGCCTGCAGCCTTGCGAGGGTTAACACGTTTAAATGTCTTACTCACCTCGGCTGCAGTGAAGGAGAGACCGCATGTTTCCGTTGCAGGCCGTGTCAGTGGCACTGTATTGTCCTCAAGCGGGCAAAAAGTTATTTAGTCTGCCTGGGAGCAAGACATCCTGGTCCGTGACTGGGCTGGATTTCATCTTGTAGTCCGTGATTGACTGTAGACCCCTGCCACATGCCTCTTGTGTCTGGGCCATTGAATTGAGATTCCACTTTGTCTCTGTACTGACGCTTAGCTTGTTTAATAGCCTTGCGGGAGGGAATAGCTGCACTGTTTGTATTCAGTCATGTTGCCAGACACCTTGCCTGATTAAAAGCAGTGGTTCGCTTTCAGTTTCACGCGAATGCTGCCATCAATCCACGGTTTCTGGTTAGGGGAATGTTTTATCGTTGCTATAGAACGACATCTTGACGCACGTTCTAATGAACTCGCACACCGAATCAGCGTATTCGTCAATATTCCCATCTGACGAATAATCTGAAACAAACACTGTTTCCAACTCTCCAATCACTGTTTCCAACTCTCCAACTACTGTTTCCAACTCTCCAATCACTGTTTCCAACTCTCCAAACACTGTTTCCAACTCTCCAAACACTGTTTCCAACTCTCCAACTACTGTTTCAACTCTCCAACTGTTTCCAACTCTGCAACTACCCAACTCAGTTTCCAAGCACTGTTTCCAACTCTCCAACTACTGTTTCCAACTCTCCAATCACTGTTTCCAACTCTCCAACTACCAACTCTCCAACCACTGTTTTCAACTCCAACTACTGTTTCCAACTCTCCAACCACTGTTTCCAACTCTCTCAACTACTGTTTCCAACTCTCCAGACCACTGTTTTCAACTCTGCAACCACTGTTTCAACTCTCCATCCACTGTTTCCAACAATCACTGTTTCCAACCTTTCCGACCACTGTTTCCAACTCTGCAACTACTGTTTCCAACTCTCCAACCACTGTTTTCAACTCTGCAACCACTGTTTCCAACTCCAGCCACTGTTCCAAAACACTGTTTCCAACTCTCCAAACATGGTTTTCAACTCTCCAATCTACTGTTTCCAACTCTCCAAACACTGTTTCCAACTCTCAAACACTGTTTCCAACTCTCCAACTACTGTTTCCAACTCTCAAAACACTGTTTCCAACTCTCCAAACACTGTTTCCAACTCTCCAAACACGGTTTCCAACTCTCCAACTACTGTTTCCAACTCTCCAACCACCAATCTACTGTTTTTCCAACTCTCCAAACTACTGTTTCCAACTCTCCAACTACTGTTTCCAACTCTCCAAACACAACCAACTACTGTTTCCAACTCTCCAATCACTGTTTCCAACTCTGCAACTACTGTTTCCAACTCTTCACTGTTTCCAACTCTCCAAGCACTGTTTCAACTCTCCAACCACTGTTTCCAACTCTCCAACCACTGTTTCCAACTCTCCAACCACTGTTTCAACTCTCCAACTACTGTTTCCAACTCTCCGACTACTGTTTTCCAACTCTGCAACCACTGTTTCCAACTCTCCAACCACTGTTTCCAACTCTCCAATCACTGTTTCCAACTCTGACCACTGTTTCAACTCTCCCAACTACTGTTTCCAACTCTCAAACATGGTTTTCAACTCTCCAATCACTGTTTCCAACTCTCCAACTACCTTTTCCAACTGTTACTGATTCAATCCCATGCACACACACACACACACACACACACACACACACACACACACACACACACACACACACACACACACACACACACCCGTGAACTCATCCCCAGTCCGTCTCCAGTCAGGAGGCCATGCAACAGAACACATGTTCGTCTGTCTGGACTCTTCCACTCTTCCAGTCCAGCTGTTACTGATGAGAGTCAAACGCAGGGAGAATTGGTCTATTCTGCTCAGATCTAGTGTACTAGAATGGGAGAATAATGACTGCACATGGGAATGGAGAGAGAGCAGAGAGAGAGAGAGAGAGAGAGAGAGAGAGAGAGAGAGAGAGAGAGAGAGAGAGAGACAGAGAGAGAGAGAGAGCGAGAGAGAGAGAGAGAGCAGAGAGAGAGAGAGAGGAGAGAGAGAGAGGGAAAGAGCTAGAGGAGAGGAGAGAGAGAGAGAGAGGGAGAGAGAGAGAGAGAGAGAGAGAGAGCTAGAGAAAGACAGAGAGGAGAGACAGAGAGAGAGACAGAGAGAGAGAGCGAGAGACAGAGAAAGGAGAGAGAGAGAGAGAGAGGGAGAGAGGAGAGAGAGAGAGAGAGAGAGAGAGAGAGAGAGAGAGAGAGAGAGAGAGAGAGACAGAGAGAGAGAGAGAGAGAGAGAGAGAGAGAGAGAGAGACAGAGAGAGAGAGAGAGAGGGAGAGAGAGCTAGAGAGGGAGAGAGAGAGAGAGAGGGAGAGAGACAGAGAGGAGAGAGAGAGAGAGACAGAGAGAGAGGGAGAAGGGAGAGAGAGAGAGAGAGAGAGAGAGAGAGAGAGAGAGAGAGACAGAGAGAGAGAGAGAGAGCGAGTGAGACAGAGAGAGAGAGAGAGAGAGTGAGAGAGAGAGAGAGAGAGAGAGAGAGAGAGAGAGAGAGAGAGAGAGAGAGGGAGAGAGAGAGAGTAGAGAGCGAGTGAGACAGAGAGAGAGAGAGACATCCACTTTAATTGAATGGCATCTACCAGCTGTGGCCCTGGCGGCCTAGTAAAGTGGTTGGAGCAGCAGTCACTGGGTACTAACGGGTACATCTGTGGTAGTCTGGGGTTGACCGCAAGCGGAACACACTCCAGACTGTGTTTAAGACTGTTTCCAAGTGCTCCTCCTGAGGGAGTCTGGGACTGACTGTAGTCACCACCACCTCAAACAGAGAGTCAATTCTGGACCCCTTGACCCCTGAACTTGGGCTGGTTTCCATCCTGCACTTCATCAGCCTCTAGCTATCCTGGATCGACCCTGTTCTGTCCTGTCCTGGTTCTATCCTGGTTCTATCCTGGTTCTGGATCGTTACCCTGTTCTATCCTGTTCTTCTGTCCTGTCCTGGTTCTATCCTGGTTCTGGTTCTATCTGTTCTGGTTCTGTTCTATCCTGGTTCTATCCTGTTCTACATTTCTATGCTGTCCTGTTCATCTGTTCTATCCTGTTCTTCTGTCCTGTTCTGTCTGTCCTGTTCTATCCTGTTCTGTCCTGTTCTATCCTGTTCTATTCTGTTCTATCCTGGTTCTATCCTGTTCTGTCCTGTTCTATCCTGTTCTATCCTGGTTCTGTCCTGTTCTATCCTGTTCTATCCTGTTCTGTCCTATCCCGTTCTGTCCCGTTCTATCCTGTTCTGTCCTGTTCTATCCTGGTTCTATCCTGTTCTATTCTGTTCTATTCTGTGCTGTCCTGTTCTTCTGTCCTGTTCTGTCCTGTCCTGTCCTGTCCTGTTCTGTCCTGTTCTATCCTGTTCTATCCTGTTCTGTCCCTATCCTGTTCTATTCTGTTCTATTACACGTTTAC
>NW_026283747.1:0-2400 GCF_023373465.1 Oncorhynchus keta
TGATCTTTATGGCCTTCCTGTAACATCGGGTGGTGTAGGTGTCCTGGAGGGCAAGTAGTTTGCCCCGGTGATGCGTTGTGCAGACCTCACTACCCTCTTGAAGGCAACTACGGTTGAGGCGGAGCAGTTACCCGTGCCAGGCGGTATTACAGCCACGCCAGGATGCTCGATTATTGCATCTGTATAAGTTTAATGAAGTGCACAGTGACAAGCAATTTCTTCAACCTGGGGTTGAAGAGGCGCTGCTCACGCCAGTCTTCCCTTGGCCTTTCAATGTGGAGTGGACAATTCAGTTGTCTGTGATGTGTATGCGGAACAAACACCTCTCCCTTTACTGTTCCATCGATGTGCATAGGGGTGTTCCTCTGCTGTTTCCTGAAGTCCACAATCATCTCCTTGGTTTGTTGACGTTAGTGTAAGGGTTATTTTCTGACACCTCCGGGAGGCCCTCACCTCCTCCTGTAAGGCCATCTCGTCGTTGTTGGTAATCAAGCCTACCACTGTTGTGTCGTCCGCGAACTTGATGATTGAGTTGGAGGCGTGCGTGGCCACGCAGTCGTGGGTGAACAGGGAGTACAGGAGAGGGCTCAGAACGCACCCTTGTGGGGCCCCCGTGTTGAGGATCAGCGGAGAGGAGATGTTGTTGCCTACCCTCACCATCTGGGGGCGGCCCGTCAGGAAGTCCAGTACCCAGTTGCACAGGGCGGGGTCGAGACCCAGGGTCTCGAGCTTGATGACGAGCTTGGAGGGTACTATGGTGTTGAATGCCGAGCTGTAGTCGATGAACAGCATTCTCACATAGGTATTCCTCTTGTCCAGGTGGGTTAGGGCAGTGTGCAGTGTGGTTGAGATTGCGTCGTTTGTGGACCTATTTGGGCGGTAAGCAAATTGGAGTGGGTCTAGGGTGTCAGGTAGGGTGGAGGTGATATGGTCCTTGACTAGTCTCTCAAAGCACTTCATGATGACGGAAGTGAGTGCTACGGGGCGGTAGTCGTTTAAGCTCAGTTACCTTAGCTTTCTTGGGAACAAGACAATGGTGGCCCTGCCAAGCATGTGGGAACAACAGACTGGTATAAGGATTGATTGAATATGTCCAAACACCGGCCAGCTGGTCTGTGCATGCTCTGAGGGCGCGGCTGGGGATGCCGTCTGGGCCTGCAGCCTTGCGAGGGTTAACACGTTTAAATGTCTTACTCACCTCGACTGCAGTGAAGGAGAGACCGCATGTTTTCGTTGCAGGCCGTGTCAGTGGCACTGTATTTTCCTCAAAGCGGGCAAAAAAGGTATTTAGTCTGCCTGGGAGCAAGACATCCTGGTCCGTGACTGGGCTGGGTTTCTTCTTGTAGTCCGTGATTGACTGTAGACCCTGCCACATGCCTCTTGTGTCTGAGCTGTTGAATTGAGATTCTACTTTGTCTCTGTACTGACGCTTAGCTTGTTTAATAGCCTTGCGGAGGGAATAGCAAGAGAAACAGGGGGAACGAGAGAAACAGAGAGAGAAACAGAGAGACACAGAGAGAATCAGAGAGAGAAACAGAGAGAAACAGAGAGAGAACAAGAGAAACAGAGGGAACGAGAGAAACAGAGAGAGGAACAGAGAGAAACAGAGAGAATCAGAGAGAGAAACAGAGAGAAACAGAGAGAGAACAAGAGAGAAACAGAGAGAGAATCAGAGAGAGAACAAGAGAGAAACAGAGAGAGAATCAGAGAGAGAAACAGAGAGAGAATCAGAGAGAATGAAAGAGACAGAGAGAGAATGAGAGAGAATGAGAGAAACAGAGAGAGAACAAGAGAGAAACAACAGAGAGAGAAACAGAGAGAAACAGAAAGAAAGAGAGAGGAACGAGAGAAACAGAGAGAGAAACAAAGAGAAACAGAGAGAAACAGAGAGAAACAGAGAGAGAACAAGAGAGAAACAACAGAGAGAGAAACAGAGGGAACGAGAGAAACAGAGAGAGAAACAAAGAGAAACAGAGAGAAACAGAGAGAAACGAGAAACAGAGAGAGACAGAGAGAATAGAGAAGAAACAGAGAAAGCAAGAGAAGAAACAGAAGATCAGAAGAGAAACAGAGAGAGAAACAAACAGAGAAACAGAGAACAGAGAAACAGAAGAAACAGAAAGAGAACAAAGAGAGAAACAGAGAAACAGAAAGAGAACAAGAGAGAAACAGAGAAGGCTCAGGAACAGGGAATAAGGAAGAAACAGAAAATCAGAAGAAACTAGAAGAGATCAGAGAGAAGAAACAGAGAGAAACAGAGAAGAGAACAAGAGAGAAACAGAGAGAGAAACAGAGAGAAACAGAGAGAGAACAAGAGAGAAACAGAGAGAGAACAGAGAGAAACAGAGAGAGAGAACAGAGAGAAACAGAGAGAAACAGAGAGAGAACAGAGAGAAACAG
>NW_026283748.1:0-85714 GCF_023373465.1 Oncorhynchus keta
CTCCAGAATGGATCAGTCCACTCAGACAGGAGCCAGTCAGACAGGTGTCTTAGACTGATGGACTGTGCCATCCCCACGGCCTCCAGAATGGATCAGTCCACTCAGACAGGAGCCAATCAGACAGGTGTCTTAGACTGATGGACTGTGCCATCCCCACGGCCTCCAGAATGGATCAGTCCACTCAGACAGGAGCCAATCAGACAGGTGTCTTAGACTGATGGACTGTGCCATCCCCACGGCCTCCAGAATGGATCAGTCCACTCAGACAGGAGCCAATCAGACAGGTGTCTTAGACTGATGGACTGTGCCATCCCCACGGCCTCCAGAATGGATCAGTCCACTCAGACAGGAGCCAATCAGACAGGTGTCTTAGACTGATGGACTGTGCCATCCCCACGGCCTCCAGAATGGATCAGTCCACTCAGACAGGAGCCAGTCCACTCAGACAGGAGCCAATGGTGTCTTAGACTGATGGACTGTGCCATCCCCACGGCCTCCAGAATGGACATCAGTCCACTCAGACAGGAGCCAATCAGACAGGTGTCTTAGACTGATGGACTGTGCCATCCCCACGGCCTCCCAGAATGGATCAGTCCACTCAGACAGGAGCCAGTCAGACAGGTGTCTTAGACTGATGGACTGTGCCATCCCCACGGCCTCCACAATGGATCAGTCCACTCAGACAGGAGCCAATCAGACAGGTGTCTTAGACTGATGGACTGTGCCATCCCCACGGCCTCCAGAATGGATCAGTCCACTCAGACAGGAGCCAATCAGACAGGTGTCTTGTACACCATTATTTGTTTTGCTACTGCCTGACTAAAGAAATCTGTCAACCAACAGCCGCTCAACCAAACAATCAATATGGGGTCAGCCCTACTAAATATTAACATCTCTCCGTCTCTCCCCGCTCTCTGTCCCTCCCTCTGTCCCACCCCTCTGTCCCTCCCTCTGTCCCTCCCTCTGTCCCTCCCTCTCTCTCCCTTGCCTCCCCTCTTTCCCATATCCGCCCTTCCAGAGACCACAGTGTTGAGTTACAGGTATGAGACTAGATACAGGACAGCTACCATCATGGAGGAAGATGCTCTGAACCAGCCCACTGCAGCAGGTCAGTGGCTGCCTCAGCCAATCAGCTGCATTTCATCAGATCAAGAATAAAAACTGTCATTATTTATCATCTCTCTCTCCCTCCTCACACTCATCTCGCTCTCTCGGTCCCCCACCCCCGCAGAGACTGATCAGTCTCTTCATCTGCTCAGTGAGAGCCCCTGTGGCTCCGTGGTCATCTATGTGGTCCCAGAATCCTCCACACTGCTACCTGAGGTGAGAACACAAATACACGTAATATTTGATTATCTTGAATGTGTGTTTGTCTATAATATTGCGTGTGTATGTGTGTTTTATATACACTACCAGTCAAAAGTTACCTACTTATTCCAGGGTTTTTCTTTATTTTTATATTATTTTCTACATTGTAGAATAATAGTGAAGACATCAAAACTATGAAATAACACATATGGAATCATGTAGTAACCAAAAAAATGTTAAACAAATAAATATATTTTATATGTGAGATTCTTCAAAGTAGCCACCCTTTGCCTTGATGACAGCTTTCCACACTCTTGGCATTCTCTCAACCAGCTTCATGAGGTAGTCACCTGGAATGCATTTCAGTAAACAGGTGTGCCTTGTTAAAAGTGAATTTGTGGAATTTCTTTCGTTAATGAATTTGGGGTGGTATAATGAATACAGCATTATTTGGTAAAAGACCCAGTCCATATTATGGCAAGAACAGCTCAAATAAGCAAAGAGAAACGACAGTCCATCATTACTTTAAGACATGAAGGCCAATCAATATAGAACATTTCAATAACTTTGAACAGTTCTTCAGGTGCAGTTGCAAAAACCATCAAGCGCTGTGATGAAACTGTCTCTCATGAGGACCGTCACAGGAAAGGAAGACCCAGAGTTACCTCTGCTGCAGAGGATACGTTCATTAGAGTTAACTGTCTCTCATGAGGACCGCCACAGGAAAGGAAGACCAAGAATTACCTCTGCTGCAGAGGATACGTTCATTAGAGTTAACAGCCCAAATAAATGCTTCACAGAATTCAAGTAACAGACACATCTCAACTAGAGTTCGACCGATTAATCGGAATGGAACAGTGGGTTAACTGCCTTGTTCAGGGGCAAAACGACAGATTTTCACCTTGTCAGCTCAGGGGATTCGTTCTTGCAACCTTAACTAGTCCAACGCAATAACGATCTGCCTTTCTCTCGATGCACTCCACAGGGAGTTACGCAAATGCAGTAAGCCAAGGTAAGTTGCTAGCTAGCATTAAACTTATCTTATAAAAAACAATCAATCATAATCACTAGTTAACTACACATGGTTGATGATATTATCTAGCGTGTCCTGCGTTGCATATAATCTGACTGAGCATATAAGTATCTAAGTATCTGACTGAGCGGTGGTAGGCAGAAGCAGGCGCGTAAACATTCATTCAAACAGCACTTTCGTGTGTTTTGCCAGCAGCGCTTCGTTGTGCGTCAAGCATTGTGCTGTTTATGACTTCAAGCTTATCAACTCCCGAGATGAGGCTGGTGTAACCGATGTGAAATGGCTGGCTAGTTAGCGCGCGCTAATTGTCGTTGTGTTGCTGATTCAAGCCCAGGTAGGAGCGAGGAGAGGACGGAAGCTATACTGTTACACTGGCAATACGAAAGTGCCTTAAGGTTAATGAAATACAAATGGTATAGAGGGAAATAGTCCTATAATTCCTATAATAACTACAACCTAAAACTTCTTACCTGGGAATATTGAAGACTCATGTTAAAAGGAACCACCAGCTTTCATATGTTCTCATGTTCTGAGCAAGGAACTGAAACGTTAGCTTTCTTACATGGCACATATTGCACTTTTACTTTCTTCTCCAACACTTTGTTTTTGCATTATTTAAACCAAATTGAACATGTTTCATTATTTATTTGAGGCTAAATTGATTTTATTGATGCATTATATTAAGTTAAAATACGTGTTTTACCTTTAACTAGGCAAGTCAGTTAAGAACTCATTCCTATCATTCTTGTTCCAGGGTGTGAGTGTGTACGTGGGTCAGAGGCGGACGGCGCTGTTGCGTGCCGGGAGGCCAATGAGAGTGGGCGTCGGCCTGAAGGAGGTGCTAGCCCACCTGGAGACCCAGGTACAACAGGTTCTCAAGGTCATGTCATTCAGCCACAGTGACATCACCGCTGCCCTTAGCGACCCGCGTCCGCCTCGACTACAGTAGCAGGGAGGGTCTGGCCGACAGCATGAGAGCCTTCAAGTCCAGCCCAGGTTAGTCCTAACCCCTAGTTAACCCTAGTCCAGGTTAGTCCTACTCTAACCCCTAGTTAACCCTAGCCCAGGTTAGTCCTAACCCCTAGTTAACTCTAGCCCAGGTTAGTCCTAACCCCTAGTTAACCCTAGTCCAGGTTAGTCCTACTCTAACCCCTAGTTAACCCTAGCCCAGGTTAGTCCTAACCCCTAGTTAACTCTAGCCCAGGTTAGTCCTAACCCCTAGTTAACCCTAGTCCAGGTTAGTCCCAACCCCTAGTTAACCCTAGTCCAGGTTAGTCCCAACCCCTAGTTAACCCTAGTTCAGGTTAGTCCCAACCCCTAGTTAACCCTAGTCCAGGTTAGTCCCAACCCCTAGTTAACCCTAGTCCAGGTTAGTCCCAACCCCTAGTTAACCCTAGTCCAGGTTAGTCCCAACCCCTAGTTAACCCTAGTTCAGGTTAGTCCCAACCCCTAGTTAACCCTAGTCCAGGTTAGTCCCAACCCCTAGTTAACCCTAGTCCAGGTTAGTCCCAACCCCTAGTTAACCCTAGTCCAGGTTAGTCCCAACCCCTAGTCCAGGTTAGTCCCAACCCCTAGTCCAGGTTAGTCCCAACCCCTAGTCCAGGTTAGTCCCAACCCCTAGTTGACCCTAGTCCAGGTTAGTCCCAACCCCTAGTTAACCCTAGTCCAGGTTAGTCCCAACCCCTAGTTAACCCTAGTCCAGGTTAGTCCCAACCCCTAGTCCAGGTTAGTCCCAACCCCTAGTTGACCCTAGTCCAGGTTAGTCCCAACCCCTAGTTGACCCTAGTCCAGGTTAGTCCCAACCCCTAGTTGACCCTAGTCCAGGTTAGTCCCAACCCCTAGTTGACCCTAGTCCAGGTTAGTCCCAACCCCTAGTTGACCCTAGTCCAGGTTAGTCGGTGTGCTCCAACTTCATAGGATAATAAATCCTCTAGCTGCTGGGACATTAGTGTCAGGTGTGTTTCTATTCTAACTCCCACAGAAGAGAGGAGGTCCTCCTATGGGACTTGTCCGACTGGGCAGAACTGATTATCTGTTTCCAGTGTGCCCGTGGAGAGGGGATTCTTTCTCCAAAACCGGTCCGCCCAAATGCAAATGATTGTGTAGCAATAGACTTCATTTATTTTATCGCCCAATCCCCACCTTTATCATAGAATCGGGTGGCCCAACCCCCACCTTTATCATAGAATCGGGCGGCCCAACCCCCACCTTTATCATAGAATCGGGTGGCCCAACCCCCACCTTTATCATAGAATCGGGCGGCCCAACCCCCACCTTTGTCATAGAATCGGGCGGCCCAACCCCCACCTTTATCATAGAATCGGGCGGCCCAACCCCCACCTTTATCATAGAATCGGGCGGCCCAACCCCACCTTTATCATAGAATCGGGCGGCCCAACCCCCACCTTTATCATAGAATCGGGCGGCCCAACCCCCACCTTTATCATAGAATCGGGTGGCCCAACCCCCCACCTTTATCATAGAATCGGGCGGCCCAACCCCCACCTTTGTCATAGAATCGGGCGGCCCAACCCCACCTTTGTCATAGAATCGGGCGGCCCAACCCCCACCTTTATCATAGAATCGGGCGGCCCAACCCCCACCTTTATCATAGAATCGGGCGGCCCAACCCCCACCTTTATCATAGAATCGGGCGGCCCAACCCCCACCTTTATCATAGAATCGGGCGGCCCAACCCCCACCTTTATCATAGAATCGGGCGGCCCAACCCCCACCTTTATCATAGAATCAGGCGGCCCAACCCCCACCTTTATCATAGAATCGGGCGGCCCAACCCCCACCTTTATCATAGAATCGGCGGCCCAACCCCACCTTTATCATAGAATCGGGCGGCCCAACCCCACCTTTATCATAGAATCGGGCGGCCCAACCCCCACCTTTATCATAGAATCGGGCGGCCCAACCCCCACCTTTATCATCCCAGCACATGACTAAAGAATCAGGTGATGCTTAGAAATCATTAGAGAGCAACTTGGAACTTGGTAGGGTTCAGCCTTCCATGAAGATCAGTAACTGGGTCTGGTTTGGTAGGGTCCAGCCTTCCATGAAGATCAGTAACTGGGTCTGGTTTGGTAGGGTCCAGCCTTCCATGAAGATCAGTAACTGGGTCTGGTTTGGTAGGGTCCAGCCTTCCATGAAGATCAGTAACTGGGTCTGGTTTGGTAGGGTCCAGCCTTCCATGAAGATCAGTAACTGGGTCTGGTTTGGTAGGGTCCAGCCTTCCATGAAGATCAGTAACTGGGTCTGGTTTGGTAGGGTCCAGCCTTCCATGAAGATCAGTAACTGGGTCTGGTTTGGTAGGGTCCAGCCTTCCATGAAGATCAGAAACTGGGTTTGGTTTGGTAGGGTCCGGCCTTCCTGAAGATCAGTAACTGGGTCTGGTTTGGTAGGGTCCAGCCTTCCATGAAGATCAGAAACTGGGTTTGGTTTGGTAGGGTCCAGCCTTCCATTAAGATCAGAAACTGTGTTTGGTTTGGTAGGGTCCAGCCTTCCATGAAGATCAGTAACTGGGTCTGGTTTGGTAGGGTCCAGCCTTCCATGAAGATCAGTAACTGGGTCTGGTTTGGTAGGGTCCAGCCTTCCATGAAGATCAGAAACTGGGTTTGGTTTGGTAGGGTCCAGCCTTCCATTAAGATCAGTAACTGGGTCTGGTTTGGTAGGGTCCAGCCTTCCATTAAGATCAGAAACTGGGTTTGGTTTGGTAGGGTCCAGCCTTCCATTAAGATCAGTAACTGGGTCTGGTTTGGTAGGGTCCAGCCTTCCATTAAGATCAGAAACTGTGTTTGGTTTGGTAGGGTCCAGCCTTCCATGAAGATCAGTAACTGGGTCTGGTTTGGTAGGGTCCAGCCTTCCATGAAGATCAGTAACTGGGTCTGGTTTGGTAGGGTCCAGCCTTCCATGAAGATCAGTAACTGTGTTTGGTTTGGTAGGGTCCAGCCTTCCATGAAGATCAGTAACTGTGTTTGGTTTGGTAGGGTCCAGCCTTCCATGAAGATCAGAAACTGGGTCTGGTTTGGTAGGGTCCAGCCTTCCATTAAGATCAGTAACTGGGTCTGGTTTGGTAGGGTCCAGCCTTCCATTAAGATCAGAAACTGTGTTTGGTTTGGTAGGGTCCAGCCTTCCATGAAGATCAGTAACTGGGTCTGGTTTGGTAGGGTCCAGCCTTCCATGAAGATCAGTAACTGGGTCTGGTTTGGTAGGGTCCAGCCTTCCATGAAGATCAGTAACTGTGTTTGGTTTGGTAGGGTCCAGCCTTCCATGAAGATCAGTAACTGTGTTTGGTTTGGTAGGGTCCAGCCTTCCATGAAGATCAGAAACTGGGTCTGGTTTGGTAGGGTCCAGCCTTCCATGAAGATCAGTAACTGGGTCTGGTTTGGTAGGGTCCAGCCTTCCATGAAGATCAGAAACTGGGTTTGGTTTGGTAGGGTCCAGCCTTCCATGAAGATCAGTAACTGGGTCTGGTTTGGTAGGGTCCAGCCTTCCATGAAGATCAGAAACTGGGTTTGGTTTGGTAGGGTCCAGCCTTCCATGAAGATCAGTAACTGGGTCTGGTTTGGTAGGGTCCAGCCTTCCATGAAGATCAGTAACTGGGTGTGATTTGGTAGGGTCCAGCCTTCCATGAAGATCAGAAACTGGGTCTGGTTTGGTAGGGTCCAGCCTTCCATGAAGATCAGTAACTGGGTGTGATTTGGTAGGGTCCAGCCTTCCATGAAGATCAGAAACTGGGTTTGGTTTGGTAGGGTCCAGCCTTCCATGAAGATCAGTAACTGGGTTTGGTAGGGTCCAGCCTTCCATGAAGATCAGAAACTGGGTCTGGTTTTGGTAGGGTCCAGCCTTCCATGAAGATCAGAAACTGGGTTTGGTTTGGTAGGGTCCAGCCTTCCATTAAGATCAGTAACTGGGTCTGGTTTGGTAGGGTCCAGCCTTCCATGAAGATCAGAAACTGCGTTTGGTTTGGTAGGGTCCAGCCTTCCATGAAGATCAGAAACTGGGTGTGATTTGGTAGGGTCCAGCCTTCCATGAAGATCAGTAACTGGGTCTGGTTTGGTAGGGTCCAGCCTTCCATGAAGATCAGAAACTGGGTCTGGTTTGGTAGGGTCCAGCCTTCCATGAAGATCAGAAACTGGGTCTGGTTTGGTAGGGTCCAGCCTTCCATGAAGATCAGAAACTGGGTCTGGTTTGGTAGGGTCCAGCCTTCCATGAAGATCAGTAACTGGGTGTGATTTGGTAGGGTCCAGCCTTCCATGAAGATCAGAAACTGGGTTTGGTTTGGTAGGGTCCAGCCTTCCATGAAGATCAGTAACTGGGTTTGGTAGGGTCCAGCCTTCCATGAAGATCAGAAACTGGGTCTGGTTTTGGTAGGGTCCAGCCTTCCATGAAGATCAGAAACTGGGTTTGGTTTGGTAGGGTCCAGCCTTCCATTAAGATCAGTAACTGGGTCTGGTTTTGGTAGGGTCCAGCCTTCCATGAAGATCAGAAACTGTGTTTGGTTTGGTAGGGTCCAGCCTTCCATGAAGATCAGAAACTGGGTGTGATTTGGTAGGGTCCAGCCTTCCATGAAGATCAGTAACTGGGTCTGGTTTGGTAGGGTCCAGCCTTCCATGAAGATCAGAAACTGGGTTTGGTTTGGTAGGGTCCAGCCTTCCATTAAGATCAGTAACTGGGTCTGGTTTTGGTAGGGTCCAGCCTTCCATGAAGATCAGAAACTGCGTTTGGTTTGGTAGGGTCCAGCCTTCCATGAAGATCAGAAACTGGGTGTGATTTGGTAGGGTCCAGCCTTCCATGAAGATCAGTAACTGGGTCTGGTTTGGTAGGGTCCAGCCTTCCATGAAGATCAGAAACTGGGTCTGGTTTGGTAGGGTCCAGCCTTCCATGAAGATCAGAAACTGGGTCTGGTTTGGTAGGGTCCAGCCTTCCATGAAGATCAGAAACTGGGTCTGGTTTGGTAGGGTCCAGCCTTCCATGAAGATCAGTAACTGGGTGTGATTTGGTAGGGTCCAGCCTTCCATGAAGATCAGAAACTGGGTTTGGTTTGGTAGGGTCCAGCCTTCCATGAAGATCAGTAACTGGGTTTGGTAGGGTCCAGCCTTCCATGAAGATCAGAAACTGGGTCTGGTTTTGGTAGGGTCCAGCCTTCCATGAAGATCAGAAACTGGGTTTGGTTTGGTAGGGTCCAGCCTTCCATTAAGATCAGTAACTGGGTCTGGTTTTGGTAGGGTCCAGCCTTCCATGAAGATCAGAAACTGTGTTTGGTTTGGTAGGGTCCAGCCTTCCATGAAGATCAGAAACTGGGTGTGATTTGGTAGGGTCCAGCCTTCCATGAAGATCAGTAACTGGGTCTGGTTTGGTAGGGTCCAGCCTTCCATGAAGATCAGAAACTGGGTCTGGTTTGGTAGGGTCCAGCCTTCCATGAAGATCAGTAACTGGGTCTGGTTTGGTAGGGTCCAGCCTTCCATGAAGATCAGTAACTGTGTCTGGTTTGGTAGGGTCCAGCCTTCCATGAAGATCAGAAACTGGGTCTGGTTTGGTAGGGTCCAGCCTTCCATGAAGATCAGTAACTGTGTCTGGTTTGGTAGGGTCCAGCCTTCCATGAAGATCAGTAACTGGGTCTGGTTTGGTCTTAAACATACAGGTGTGGTAACACGTTATGCCAAGATCAAAAGAGCTCTCTGAGGTCCTCAGAAGGAAGGTGGTTGAGTCTGGGAGGAGTTTCAGAGACATCTCCAAGCAATTTGAGGTCAATCATTCCAGTGTCTGAGTGATAATTTATAGATGGATAAAATTCCACACCACTGGCAGTCTGGAAGTCCCACCAAATTCAGCCCGAGAGCTGACCGAAAGATGCAAAGGAAATCTCCAAGAACCCCAGGGCAACATCAAGGGATCTACAGGCATCTCTCTGGCCACAATCGATGTTGAACTGCATGAGTCAACAATGGTCAGGAAGGAAGAAGCTTCTGCTCTCAAAAAAATAATATAAATTCACGACTGTAGTTTGCCAGACAACAACTGAGTGAAGAAAAATGTGCTCTGGACAGATGAGTCAAAGGTGGAGTTGTTTGGCCACAATGCCAGAAGTCATGTTTGCTTAAAACAAAACACTGCCTTTAAACAGAAGAACCTCACACCAACAATAGAGCATGCTGCCTCAGGGCCTGGCCAGCTTGCCACCATTGAGTCAATCGTCAATCCACATTGTACCAGAGAATACAGGAAGAGAATGTGAGGCCATCTGTCAAAAAGCTGAACCCAAAATGGATCTTGCAACAGGAGAATTGTCTAAAACACAGGAGCAAATCCACAACAGAATGTCTCAAAAGAAGTGGAGGGTTGTGGAATGGCCGAGTCCAAGCCCACATCTCAGTCCTGTGGAAACAAAGGGTTGAAGGAGGAGCTTGTGTAGATGGAACAATGATTCTCAGTGGTGTAGATGGTACAATGATTCTCAGTGGTTTAGATGGAACAATGATCCTCAGTGGTGTAGATGGAACAATGATTCTCAGTGGTTTAGATGGAACAATGATCCTCAGTGGTGTAGATGGAACAATGATTCTCAGTGGTTTAGATGGTACAATGATCCTCAGTGGTTTAGATGGAACAATGATCCTCAGTGGTTTAGATGGAACAATGATCCTCAGTGGTGTAGATGGAACAATGATTCTCAGTGGTTTAGATGGAACAATGATTCTCAGGGGTGTAGATGGAACAATGATTCTCAGTGGTTTAGATGGAACAATGATTCTCAGTGGTTTAGATGGAACAATGATTCTCAGTGGTGTAGATGGAACAATGATTCTCAGTGGTTTAGATGGAACAATGATTCAGTGGTTTAGATGGAACAATGATTCTCAGTGGTTTAGATGGAACAATGATTCTCAGTGGTTTAGATGGAACAATGATTCAGTGGTGTAGATGGAACAATGATTCTCAGTGGTTTAGATGGAACAATGATTCTCAGTGGTGTAGATGGAACAATGATTCTCAGTGGTTTAGATGGAACAATGATTCTCAGGGGTGTAGATGGAACAATGATTCTCAGTGGTGTAGATGGAACAATGATTCTCAGTGGTTTAGATGGAACAATGATTCTCAGTGGTTTAGATGGAACAATGATCCTCAGTGGTGTAGATGGAACAATGATTCTTAGTGGTTTAGATGGAACAATGATTCTCAGTGGTTTAGATGGAACAATGATTCTCAGGGGTGTAGATGGAACAATGATTCTCAGTGGTTTAGATGGAACAATGATTCTCAGTGGTTTAGATGGAACAATGATCCTCAGTGGTGTAGATGGAACAATGATTCTCAGTGGTTTAGATGGAACAATGATTCTCAGTGGTTTAGATGGAACAATGATTCTCAGGGGTGTAGATGGAACAATGATTCTCAGTGGTTTAGATGGAACAATGATTCTCAGTGGTTTAGATGGAACAATGATTCTCAGTGGTTTAGATGGAACAATGATTCTCAGTGGTTTAGATGGAACAATGATTCTCAGTGGTTTAGATGGAACAATGATTCTCAGTGGTGTAGATGGAACAATGATTCTCAGGGGTGTAGATGGAACAATGATTCTCAGTGGTGTAGATGGAACAATAATTCTCAGGGGTGTAGATGGAACAATGATTCTCATTGGTTTAGATGGAACAATGATTCTCAGTGGTGTAGATGGAACAATGATTCTCAGTGGTGTAGATGGAACAATGATTCTCAGGGGTGTAGATGGAACAATGATTCTCATTGGTTTAGATGGAACAATGATTCATTGGTTTAGATGGAACAATGATTGTCAGGGGTGTAGATGGAACAATGATTCTCAGTGGTTTAGATGGAACAATGATCCTCAGTGGTGTAGATGGAACAATGATTCTCAGTGGTTTAGATGGAACAATGATCCTCAGTGGTGTAGATGGAACAATGATTCTCAGTGGTTTAGATGGTACAATGATCCTCAGTGGTTTAGATGGAACAATGATCCTCAGTGGTTTAGATGGAACAATGATCCTCAGTGGTGTAGATGGAACAATGATTCTCAGTGGTTTAGATGGAACAATGATTCTCAGGGGTGTAGATGGAACAATGATTCTCAGTGGTTTAGATGGAACAATGATTCTCAGTGGTTTAGATGGAACAATGATTCTCAGTGGTGTAGATGGAACAATGATTCTCAGTGGTTTAGATGGAACAATGATTCAGTGGTTTAGATGGAACAATGATTCTCAGTGGTTTAGATGGAACAATGATTCTCAGTGGTTTAGATGGAACAATGATTCAGTGGTGTAGATGGAACAATGATTCTCAGTGGTTTAGATGGAACAATGATTCTCAGTGGTGTAGATGGAACAATGATTCTCAGTGGTTTAGATGGAACAATGATTCTCAGGGGTGTAGATGGAACAATGATTCTCAGTGGTGTAGATGGAACAATGATTCTCAGTGGTTTAGATGGAACAATGATCCTCAGTGGTGTAGATGGAACAATGATTCTTAGTGGTTTAGATGGAACAATGATTCTCAGTGGTTTAGATGGAACAATGATTCTCAGGGGTGTAGATGGAACAATGATTCTCAGTGGTTTAGATGGAACAATGATTCTCAGTGGTTTAGATGGAACAATGATCCTCAGTGGTGTAGATGGAACAATGATTCTCAGTGGTTTAGATGGAACAATGATTCTCAGTGGTTTAGATGGAACAATGATTCTCAGGGGTGTAGATGGAACAATGATTCTCAGTGGTTTAGATGGAACAATGATTCTCAGTGGTTTAGATGGAACAATGATTCTCAGTGGTTTAGATGGAACAATGATTCTCAGTGGTTTAGATGGAACAATGATTCTCAGTGGTGTAGATGGAACAATGATTCTCAGGGGTGTAGATGGAACAATGATTCTCAGTGGTGTAGATGGAACAATAATTCTCAGGGGTGTAGATGGAACAATGATTCTCATTGGTTTAGATGGAACAATGATTCTCAGTGGTGTAGATGGAACAATGATTCTCAGTGGTGTAGATGGAACAATGATTCTCAGGGGTGTAGATGGAACAATGATTCTCATTGGTTTAGATGGAACAATGATTCATTGGTTTAGATGGAACAATGATTGTCAGGGGTGTAGATGGAACAATGATTCTCAGTGGTGTAGATGGAACAATGATTCTCAGTGGTGTAGATGGAACAATGATTCTCAGTGGTGTAGATGGAACAATGATTCTCAGTGGTTTAGATGAAACAATGATTCTCAGTGGTTTAGATGGAACAATGATTCTCAGTGGTTTAGATGGAACAATGATTCTCAGTGGTTTAGATGGAACAATGATTCTCAGTGGTTTAGATGGAACAATGATTCTCAGGGGTGTAGATGGAACAATGATTCTCAGTGGTTTAGATGGAACAATGATTCTCAGTGGTTTAGATGGAACAATGATTCTCAGTGGTTTAGATGGAACAATGATTCTCAGTGGTGTAGATGGTATAATGATTCTCAGTGGTTTAGATGGAACAATGATTCTCAGTGGTTTAGATGGAACAATGAATCTCAGTGGTGTAGATGGAACAATGATTCTCAGTGGTTTAGATGGAACAATGATTCTCAGTGGTGTAGATGGAACAATGATTCATTGGTTTAGATGGAACAATGATTCTCAGTGGTGTAGATGGAACAATGATTCTCAGTGGTGTAGATGGAACAATGATTCAGTGGTGTAGATGGAACAATGATTCTCAGTGGTGTAGATGGAACAATGATTCTCAGTGGTTTAGATGGAACAATGATTCTCAGTGGTGATAGATGGAACAATGATTCTCAGTGGTTTAGATGGAACAATGATTCTCAGTGGTGTAGATGGAACAAAGATTCTCAGGGGTGTAGATGGAACAATGATTCTCAGTGGTGTAGATGGAACAATAATTCTCAGGGGTGTAGATGGAACAATGATTCTCATTGGTTTAGATGGAACAATGATTCTCAGTGGTGTAGATGGAACAATGATTCTCAGTGGTGTAGATGGAACAATGATTCTCAGGGGTGTAGATGGAACAATGATTCTCATTGGTTTAGATGGAACAATGATTCATTGGTTTAGATGGAACAATGATTGTCAGGGGTGTAGATGGAACAATGATTCTCAGTGGTGTAGATGGAACAATGATTCTCAGTGGTTTAGATGGAACAATGATTCTCAGTGGTGTAGATGGAACAATGATTCTCAGTGGTGTAGATGGAACAATGATTCTCAGTGGTTTAGATGGAACAATGATTCTCAGTGGTTTAGATGGAACAATGATTCTCAGGGGTGTAGATGGAACAATGATTCTCAGGGTGTAGATGGAACAATGATTCTCAGTGGTTTAGATGGAACAATGATTCTCAGTGGTTTAGATGGAACAATGATTCTCAGTGGTGTAGATGGAACAATGATTCTCAGTGGTTTAGATGGAACAATGATTCTCAGTGGTTTAGATGGAACAATGATTCTCAGTGGTTTAGATGGAACAATGATTCTCAGTGGTTTAGATGGAACAATGATTCTCAGTGGTGTAGATGGAACAATGATTCTCAGTGGTTTAGATGGACCAATGATTCTCAGTGGTTTAGATGGAACAATGATTCTCAGTGGTTTAGATGGACCAATGATTCTCAGTGGTTTAGATGGAACAATGATTCTCAGGGGTGTAGATGGAACAATGATTCTCAGTGGTTTAGATGGAACAATGATTCATTGGTTTAGATGGAACAATGATTCAGTGGTTTAGATGGAACAATGATTCTCAGGGGTTTAGATGGAACAATGATTCTCAAGGGTTTAGATGGAACAATGATTCTCAGGGGTGTAGATGGAACAATGATTCTCAAGGGTTTAGATGGAACAATGATTCTCAGGGGTGTAGATGGAACAATGATTCTCAGTGGTTTAGATGGAACAATGATTCATTGGTTTAGATGGAACAATGATCCTCAGTGGTTTAGATGGAACAATGATTGTCAGGGGTGTAGATGGAACAATGATTCTCAGTGGTTTAGATGGACCAATGATTCTCAGTGGTTTAGATGGAACAATGATTCTCAGTGGTTTAGATGGAACAATGATTCTCAGTGGTGTAGATGGAACAATGATTCTCAGTGGTTTAGATGGAACAATGATTCTCAGTGGTTTAGATGGAACAATGATTCTCAGTGGTTTAGATGGAACAATGATTCTCAGTGGTTTAGATGGAACAATGATTCTCAGTGGTGTAGATGGAACAATGATTCTCAGTGGTTTAGATGGAACAATGATTCTCAGTGGTTTAGATGGAACAATGATTCTCAGTGGTTTAGATGGACCAATGATTCTCAGTGGTTTAGATGGAACAATGATTCTCAGGGGTGTAGATGGAACAATGATTCTCAGTGGTTTAGATGGAACAATGATTCATTGGTTTAGATGGAACAATGATTCAGTGGTTTAGATGGAACAATGATTCTCAGGGGTTTAGATGGAACAATGATTCTCAAGGGTTTAGATGGAACAATGATTCTCAGGGGTGTAGATGGAACAATGATTCTCAAGGGTTTAGATGGAACAATGATTCTCAGGGGTGTAGATGGAACAATGATTCTCAGTGGTTTAGATGGAACAATGATTCATTGGTTTAGATGGAACAATGATCCTCAGTGGTTTAGATGGAACAATGATTGTCAGGGGTGTAGATGGAACAATGATTCTCAGTGGTTTAGATGGAACAATGATTCTCAGTGGTTTAGATGGAACAATGATTCTCAGGGGTGTAGATGGAACAATGATTCTCAGGGGTGTAGATGGAACAATGATCCTCAGTGGTTTAGATGGAACAATGATCCTCAGGGGTGTAGATGGAACAATGATTCTCAGGGGTGTAGATGGAACAATGATCCTCAGTGGTTTAGATGGCACAATGATTCTCAGGGGTGTAGATGGAACAATGATTCTCAGTGGTTTAGATGGAACAATGATTCTCAGTGGTTTAGATGGAACAATGATTCTCAGTGGTGTAGATGGAACAATGATTCTCAGGGGTGTAGATGGAACAATGATTCTCAGTGGTGTAGATGGAACAATAATTCTCAGGGGTGTAGATGGAACAATGATTCTCATTGGTTTAGATGGAACAATGATTCTCAGTGGTGTAGATGGAACAATGATTCTCAGTGGTGTAGATGGAACAATGATTCTCAGGGGTGTAGATGGAACAATGATTCTCATTGGTTTAGATGGAACAATGATTCATTGGTTTAGATGGAACAATGATTGTCAGGGGTGTAGATGGAACAATGATTCTCAGTGGTGTAGATGGAACAATGATTCTCAGTGGTGTAGATGGAACAATGATTCTCAGTGGTGTAGATGGAACAATGATTCTCAGTGGTTTAGATGAAACAATGATTCTCAGTGGTTTAGATGGAACAATGATTCTCAGTGGTTTAGATGGAACAATGATTCTCAGTGGTTTAGATGGAACAATGATTCTCAGTGGTTTAGATGGAACAATGATTCTCAGGGGTGTAGATGGAACAATGATTCTCAGTGGTTTAGATGGAACAATGATTCTCAGTGGTTTAGATGGAACAATGATTCTCAGTGGTTTAGATGGAACAATGATTCTCAGTGGTGTAGATGGTATAATGATTCTCAGTGGTTTAGATGGAACAATGATTCTCAGTGGTTTAGATGGAACAATGAATCTCAGTGGTGTAGATGGAACAATGATTCTCAGTGGTTTAGATGGAACAATGATTCTCAGTGGTGTAGATGGAACAATGATTCATTGGTTTAGATGGAACAATGATTCTCAGTGGTGTAGATGGAACAATGATTCTCAGTGGTGTAGATGGAACAATGATTCAGTGGTGTAGATGGAACAATGATTCTCAGTGGTGTAGATGGAACAATGATTCTCAGTGGTTTAGATGGAACAATGATTCTCAGTGGTTTAGATGGAACAATGATTCTCAGTGGTGTAGATGGAACAATGATTCTCAGGGGTGTAGATGGAACAATGATTCTCAGTGGTGTAGATGGAACAATAATTCTCAGGGGTGTAGATGGAACAATGATTCTCATTGGTTTAGATGGAACAATGATTCTCAGTGGTGTAGATGGAACAATGATTCTCAGTGGTGTAGATGGAACAATGATTCTCAGGGGTGTAGATGGAACAATGATTCTCATTGGTTTAGATGGAACAATGATTCATTGGTTTAGATGGAACAATGATTGTCAGGGGTGTAGATGGAACAATGATTCTCAGTGGTGTAGATGGAACAATGATTCTCAGTGGTTTAGATGGAACAATGATTCTCAGTGGTGTAGATGGAACAATGATTCTCAGTGGTGTAGATGGAACAATGATTCTCAGTGGTTTAGATGGAACAATGATTCTCAGTGGTTTAGATGGAACAATGATTCTCAGGGGTGTAGATGGAACAATGATTCTCAGGGGTGTAGATGGAACAATGATTCTCAGTGGTTTAGATGGAACAATGATTCTCAGTGGTTTAGATGGAACAATGATTCTCAGTGGTGTAGATGGAACAATGATTCTCAGTGGTTTAGATGGAACAATGATTCTCAGTGGTTTAGATGGAACAATGATTCTCAGTGGTTTAGATGGAACAATGATTCTCAGTGGTTTAGATGGAACAATGATTCTCAGTGGTGTAGATGGAACAATGATTCTCAGTGGTTTAGATGGACCAATGATTCTCAGTGGTTTAGATGGAACAATGATTCTCAGTGGTTTAGATGGACCAATGATTCTCAGTGGTTTAGATGGAACAATGATTCTCAGGGGTGTAGATGGAACAATGATTCTCAGTGGTTTAGATGGAACAATGATTCATTGGTTTAGATGGAACAATGATTCAGTGGTTTAGATGGAACAATGATTCTCAGGGGTTTAGATGGAACAATGATTCTCAAGGGTTTAGATGGAACAATGATTCTCAGGGGTGTAGATGGAACAATGATTCTCAAGGGTTTAGATGGAACAATGATTCTCAGGGGTGTAGATGGAACAATGATTCTCAGTGGTTTAGATGGAACAATGATTCATTGGTTTAGATGGAACAATGATCCTCAGTGGTTTAGATGGAACAATGATTGTCAGGGGTGTAGATGGAACAATGATTCTCAGTGGTTTAGATGGAACAATGATTCTCAGTGGTTTAGATGGAACAATGATTCTCAGGGGTGTAGATGGAACAATGATTCTCAGGGGTGTAGATGGAACAATGATCATCAGTGGTTTAGATGGAACAATGATCCTCAGGGGTGTAGATGGAACAATGATTCTCAGGGGTGTAGATGGAACAATGATCCTCAGTGGTTTAGATGGCACAATGATTCTCAGGGGTGTAGATGGAACAATGATTCTCAGTGGTTTAGATGGAACAATGATTCTCAGTGGTTTAGATGGAACAATGATTCTCAGGGGTGTAGATGGTACAATGATTCTCCATTTTCTCTCTCTTTCTCTTCTCCCCCCCTGCAGGTTATGAAATAACCTTCAGCCTGTTGAACCCTGACCCTAAGTCTCACCATCTGCACTGGGACATAGAGGCAGCAGTCCAGAGTTATATCCAGCCTCTCCTGTCGAAGCTGGCCCCGGTGGCCGACTTCAGTCTGGACTCACAGATCCTCTACTACGCTGTCCTTGGGGTCAACCCACGTTTTGATCCCTCACTCAACGCCTACACACTCAACGCTGACAGCCTGTCTCACGTCATTAACCCCGTAGAGGCCAGGCTGGGTGAGAACACCCATTGTATATACGCTCACATTCAGCTAATCCTATGTACGGTGCATCCAGAACGTGTTCAGACCCCTTGACTTATTCCACATGTTGTTATATTTACAGCCTCAGTTTTACTCGAGGCACACAACGCAGTGTA
Organism: Oncorhynchus keta; assembly: GCF_023373465.1. NCBI lineage: Eukaryota > Metazoa > Chordata > Actinopteri > Salmoniformes > Salmonidae > Oncorhynchus > Oncorhynchus keta. The sequence continues at coordinate 18,273 of NW_026283748.1, forward strand.
GGCATAGCCTATAGGCCTAGCATTTTATAAATGGTATATATAATTAATTGGGGTTCACAGTGCAGACTGAACCGAGGTCCCAATATCGAGAACGGTTACAGTAATTTCACGTGTGTGTGTGTGTGTGTGTGTGTGTGTGTGTGTGTGTGTGTGTGTGTGTGTGTGTGTGTGTGTGTGTGTGTGTGTGTGTGTGTGTCCAGGCTCTAGCGCTGCATCATCCAACCCTGTCCTGAACTTCCTGCTGTACGTTCCAGACGCACGTCACTCCCCCCTCTACATCACCGACCACCGCAAATACACTGTTGTCTCCAACGCCTTCAGCTCCCCGCGCTGGGGAGGCATCATGGTAACACACATACTCTCTCATACACACACACATACTCTGAGTGAATACATGTTAGAATCACCTTTGGCAGCGATTACAGCTGTGAGTCTTTCTGGGTCAGTCTCTAAGAGCTGTGAGTCTTTCTGGGTCAGTCCCTAAGAGCTGTGAGTCTTTCTGGGTCAGTCCCTAAGAGCTGAGAGTCTTTCTGGGTAAGGCCCTAAGAGCTGAGAGTCTTTCTGGGTAAGGCCCTAAGAGCTGAGAGTCTTTCTGGGTAAGGCCCTAAGAGCTGCGAGTCTTTGTGGGTAAGGCCCTAAGAGCTGCGAGTCTTTGGGTAAGGCCCTAAGAGCTGCGAGTCTTTGTGGGTAAGGCCCTAAGAGCTGCGAGTCTTTGGGTAAGGCCCTAAGAGCTGCGAGTCTTTGTGGGTAAGGCCCTAAGAGCTGCGAGTCTTTGGGTAAGGCCCTAAGAGCTGCGAGTCTTTGTGGGTAAGGCCCTAAGAGCTGCGAGTCTTTATGGGTAAGGCCCTAAGAGCTGCGAGTCTTTGTGGGTAAGGCCCTAAGAGCGTTCCACTCCTGGATTGTATAACATTTGCCCATTTATTCTTTAAATAATGATTCCAGCTCTGTCAAATTGGTTGTTGGTCATGGCTAGACAACCATTTTCAAGTCTTCCCATAGATTTTCAAGCAGATTTAAGTCAAAACTGTAACTCAGCCACTCCATGTATTTTTCATCTTGGTAAGCAACTCCAGTGTATATTTGTCCTTGTGTTTTAGGTTATTGTCCTGTTGAAATGTGGATTAATCTCCCAGTGTCTGATGGAAAGCAGACTCAACCAGGTTTTCCTCTATGCCTGTGCTTACCTCCATTCCATAAAAAAAAATTTGTCATGGAAAAACTCCCCAGTCCTTATTGATGACGAGCATACCCATAACATGATGCAGCCACCACTATGCTTCAAAATATGGAGAGTGGTACTCAGTAATGTGTTGGATTGTCCCCAGACATAACACTCGGTGTTCAGGATTAAAAAGTGAAGTGCTTTGCCACATTTTCTGCAGTATTACTTTAGTTCCTTATTGTAATATTTGGCATATTTTGGAAGATATTTATTCTGTACAGGCTTCCTTCTTTTCACTCTGTCATTTAGGTTAGTATTGTGGAGTAACTACAGTGTTGTTGATCCATCCTCAGTTAGTATTGTGGAGTAACTACAATGCTGTTGATCCATCCTCACAGCCAATAAACTCAGTTTTAAAGTCACCGTTGGCCTCATGGTGAAATCCCTGAGTGATTTCCTTCCTTTCCGGCAACTGAGTTGGGAAGGACTCCTGTATCTTTATAGTGACTGGGTGTAGTGATACATTATCCAAAGTGTAATGAATGACTTCACCATGCTCAAAGGGATGTTCAATGTCTACCAGTTGGTGTTGGAAAACCTCCCTGGTCTTTGTGGTCGAATCCGTGCTTGAAATTCATAGCTCAACTGAGCCCTACCTAGAAATGATCTGTAGTCATTCAAACATCATGTTAAACACGATTTAGTCCAATTCACTCCATAACTCATTTATGCATGTCATAACCAAGGGGTTGAATACTTATTGGCTCGGCACATTTCAGCTTTTCATTTCCACTTTGTCATTCTGGGGTATTGTGTGTGTGTATAGAGGCCAGTGACACAACATCTCAATATAATCCATGTTACATTCATTATGGGGTATGTAATCCATGTTATATTCATTATGGGGTATTTAATCCATGTTATATTCATTAAGGGGTATTTAATCCATGTTACATTCATTATGGGGTATTTAATCCATGTTACATTCATTATGGGGTATGTAATCCATGTTACATTCATTATGGGGTATTTAATCCATGTTACATTCATTATGGGGTATGTAATCCATGTTACATTCATTATGGGGTATGTAATCCATGTTACATTCATTATGGGGTATGTAATCCATGTTACATTCATTATGGGGTATGTAATCCATGTTACATTCATTATGGGGTATGTAATCCATGTTACATTCATTATGGGGTATTTAATCCATGTTACATTCATTATGGGGTATTTAATCCATGTTACATTCATTATGGGGTATTTAATCCATGTTACATTCATTATGGGGTATGTAATCCATGTTACATTCATTATGGGGTATTTAATCCATGTTACATTCATTATGGGGTATGTAATCCATGTTATATTCATTATGGGGTATGTAATCCATGTTACATTCATTATGGGGTATGTAATCCATGTTAAATTCATTATGGGGTATGTAATCCATGTTACATTCATTATGGGGTATTTAATCCATGTTACATTCATTATGGGGTATGTAATCCATGTTACATTCATTATGGGGTATTTAATCCATGTTACATTCATTATGGGGTATTTAATCCATGTTACATTCATTATGGGGTATGTAATCCATGTTACATTCATTATGGGGTATTTAATCCATGTTACATTCATTATGGGGTATGTAATCCATGTTAAATTCATTATGGGGTATGTAATCCATGTTACATTCATTATGGGGTATGTAATCCATGTTAAATTCATTATGGGGTATGTAATCCATGTTACATTCATTATGGGGTATGTAATCCATGTTAAATTCATTATGGGGTATGTAATCCATGTTACATTCATTATGGGGTATGTAATCCATGTTAAATTCATTATGGGGTATGTAATCCATGTTACATTCATTATGGGGTATGTAATCCATGTTATATTCATTATGGGGTATGTAATCCATGTTACATTCATTATGGGGTATTTAATCCATGTTACATTCATTATGGGGTATTTAATCCATGTTAAATTCATTATGGGGTATGTAATCCATGTTACATTCATTATGGGGTATGTAATCCATGTTACATTCATTATGGGGTATGTAATCCATGTTACATTCATTATGGGGTATTTAATCCATGTTACATTCATTATGGGGTATGTAATCCATGTTATATTCATTATGGGGTATTTAATCCATGTTACATTCATTATGGGGTATGTAATCCATGTTACATTCATTATGGGGTATTTAATCCATGTTACATTCATTATGGGGTATTTAATCCATGTTACATTCATTATGGGGTATGTAATCCATGTTACATTCATTATGGGGTATTTAATCCATGTTACATTCATTATGGGGTATGTAATCCATGTTAAATTCATTATGGGGTATGTAATCCATGTTACATTCATTATGGGGTATGTAATCCATGTTAAATTCATTATGGGGTATGTAATCCATGTTACATTCATTATGGGGTATTTAATCCATGTTACATTCATTATGGGGTATGTAATCCATGTTAAATTCATTATGGGGTATGTAATCCATGTTACATTCATTATGGGGTATTTAATCCATGTTACATTCATTATGGGGTATGTAATCCATGTTAAATTCATTATGGGGTATGTAATCCATGTTACATTCATTATGGGGTATGTAATCCATGTTACATTCATTATGGGGTATGTAATCCATGTTACATTCATTATGGGGTATGTAATCCATGTTACATTCATTATGGGGTATTTAATCCATGTTACATTCATTATGGGGTATGTAATCCATGTTAAATTCATTATGGGGTATGTAATCCATGTTACATTCATTATGGGGTATTTAATCCATGTTACATTCATTATGGGGTATGTAATCCATGTTAAATTCATTATGGGGTATGTAATCCATGTTACATTCATTATGGGGTATGTAATCCATGTTACATTCATTATGGGGTATGTAATCCATGTTACATTCATTATGGGGTATGTAATCCATGTTACATTCATTATGGGGTATTTAATCCATGTTACATTCATTATGGGGTATGTAATCCATGTTAAATTCATTATGGGGTATGTAATCCATGTTACATTCATTATGGGGTATGTAATCCATGTTAAATTCATTATGGGGTATGTAATCCATGTTACATTCATTATGGGGTATGTAATCCATGTTACATTCATTATGGGGTATGTAATCCATGTTACATTCATTATGGGGTATGTAATCCATGTTACATTCATTATGGGGTATTTAATCCATGTTACATTCATTATGGGGTATGTAATCCATGTTAAATTCATTATGGGGTATGTAATCCATGTTACATTCATTATGGGGTATTTAATCCATGTTACATTCATTATGGGGTATGTAATCCATGTTAAATTCATTATGGGGTATGTAATCCATGTTACATTCATTATGGGGTATGTAATCCATGTTACATTCATTATGGGGTATGTAATCCATGTTACATTCATTATGGGGTATGTAATCCATGTTACATTCATTATGGGGTATTTAATCCATGTTACATTCATTATGGGGTATGTAATCCATGTTAAATTCATTATGGGGTATGTAATCCATGTTACATTCATTATGGGGTATTTAATCCATGTTACATTCATTATGGGGTATGTAATCCATGTTAAATTCATTATGGGGTATGTAATCCATGTTACATTCATTATGGGGTATGTAATCCATGTTACATTCATTATGGGGTATTTAATCCATGTTACATTCATTATGGGGTATTTAATCCCATGTTACATTCATTATGGGGTATTTAATCCATGTTACATTCATTATGGGGTATTTAATCCATGTTACATTCATTATGGGGTATTTAATCCATGTTACATTCATTATGGGGTATTTAATCCATGTTACATTCATTATGGGGTATGTAATCCATGTTACATTCATTATGGGGTATTTAATCCATGTTACATTCATTATGGGGTATGTAATCCATGTTAAATTCATTATGGGGTATGTAATCCATGTTACATTCATTATGGGGTATGTAATCCATGTTAAATTCATTATGGGGTATGTAATCCATGTTACATTCATTATGGGGTATTTAATCCATGTTACATTCATTATGGGGTATGTAATCCATGTTAAATTCATTATGGGGTATGTAATCCATGTTACATTCATTATGGGGTATTTAATCCATGTTACATTCATTATGGGGTATGTAATCCATGTTAAATTCATTATGGGGTATGTAATCCATGTTACATTCATTATGGGGTATGTAATCCATGTTAAATTCATTATGGGGTATGTAATCCATGTTACATTCATTATGGGGTATTTAATCCATGTTACATTCATTATGGGGTATGTAATCCATGTTAAATTCATTATGGGGTATGTAATCCATGTTACATTCATTATGGGGTATGTAATCCATGTTAAATTCATTATGGGGTATGTAATCCATGTTACATTCATTATGGGGTATTTAATCCATGTTACATTCATTATGGGGTATGTAATCCATGTTAAATTCATTATGGGGTATGTAATCCATGTTACATTCATTATGGGGTATGTAATCCATGTTAAATTCATTATGGGGTATGTAATCCATGTTACATTCATTATGGGGTATTTAATCCATGTTACATTCATTATGGGGTATGTAATCCATGTTACATTCATTATGGGGTATGTAATCCATGTTACATTCATTATGGGGTATTTAATCCATGTTACATTAATTATGGGGTATTTAATCCATGTTACATTCATTATGGGGTATTTAATCCATGTTACATTCATTATGGGGTATTTAATCCATGTTACATTCATTATGGGGTATGTAATCCATGTTACATTCATTATGGGGTATTTAATCCATGTTACATTCATTATGGGGTATGTAATCCATGTTACATTCATTATGGGGTATGTAATCCATGTTACATTCATTATGGGGTATGTAATCCATGTTACATTCATTATGGGGTATGTAATCCATGTTACATTCATTATGGGGTATGTAATCCATGTTACATTCATTATGGGGTATTTAATCCATGTTACATTCATTATGGGGTATTTAATCCATGTTACATTCATTATGGGGTATTTAATCCATGTTACATTCATTATGGGGTATTTAATCCATGTTACATTCATTATGGGGTATGTAATCCATGTTACATTCATTATGGGGTATTTAATCCATGTTACATTCATTATGGGGTATGTAATCCATGTTACATTCATTATGGGGTATGTAATCCATGTTACATTCATTATGGGGTATGTAATCCATGTTACATTCATTATGGGGTATTTAATCCATGTTAAATTCATTATGGGGTATTTAATCCATGTTACATTCATTATGGGGTATTTAATCCATGTTACATTCATTATGGGGTATTTAATCCATGTTACATTCATTATGGGGTATTTAATCCATGTTACATTCATTATGGGGTATGTAATCCATGTTACATTCATTATGGGGTATGTAATCCGTGTTACATTCATTATGGGGTATTTAATACATGTTACATTCATTATGGGGTATTTAATCCATGTTCAATTCATTATGGGGTATTTAATACATGTTACATTCATTATGGGGTATTTAATCCATGTTCAATTCATTATGGGGTATGTAATCCATGTTACATTCATTATGGGGTATTTAATCCATGTTACATTCATTATGGGGTATGTAATCCATGTTACATTCATTATGGGGTATGTAATCCATGTTACATTCATTATGGGGTATGTAATCCATGTTACATTCATTATGGGGTATTTAATCCATGTTAAATTCATTATGGGGTATTTAATCCATGTTACATTCATTATGGGGTATTTAATCCATGTTACATTCATTATGGGGTATGTAATCCATGTTACATTCATTATGGGGTATGTAATCCATGTTACATTCATTATGGGGTATGTAATCCATTTTACATTCATTATGGGGTATGTAATCCATGTTACATTCATTATGGGGTATGTAATCCATGTTACATTCATTATGGGGTATGTAATCCATGTTACATTCATTATGGGGTATGTAATCCATGTTACATTCATTATGGGTATGTAATCCATGTTACATTCATTATGGGGTATGTAATCCATGTTACATTCATTATGGGGTATGTAATCCATGTTACATTCATTATGGGGTATTTAATCCGTGTTCAATTCATTATGGGGTATTTAATCCGTGTTACATTCATTATGGGGTATGTAATCCATGTTACATTCATTATGGGGTATGTAATCCATGTTACATTCATTATGGGGTATGTAATCCATGTTACATTCATTATGGGGTATTTAATCCGTGTTACATTCATTATGGGGTATGTAATCCGTGTTACATTCATTATGGGGTATGTAATCCATGTTACATTCATTATGGGGTAGTTAATCCATGTTACATTCATTATGGGGTATTTAATCCATGTTAAATGCATTATGGGGTATTTAATCCATGTTAAATGCATTATGGGGTATTTAATCCATGTTAAATTCATTATGGGGTATTTAATCCATGTTAAATGCATTATGGGGTATTTAATCCATGTTAAATGCATTATGGGGTATTTAATCCATGTTAAATTCATTATGGGGTATTTAATCCGTGTTACATTCATTATGGGGTATGTAATCCGTGTTACATTCATTATGGGGTATGTAATCCATGTTACATTCATTATGGGGTATGTAATCCATGTTACATTCATTATGGGGTATTTAATCCGTGTTACATTCATTATGGGGTATTTAATCCGTGTTACATTCATTATGGGGTATTTAATACATGTTACATTCATTATGGGGTATGTAATCCATGTTACATTCATTATGGGGTATTTAATACATGTTACATTCATTATGGGGTATGTAATCCATGTTACATTCATTATGGGGTAGTTAATCCATGTTACATTCATTATGGGGTATTTAATCCATGTTAAATGCATTATGGGGTATTTAATCCATGTTAAATGCATTATGGGGTATTTAATCCATGTTAAATTCATTATGGGGTATTTAATCCGTGTTACATTCATTATGGGGTATGTAATCCGTGTTACATTCATTATGGGGTATTTAATCCATGTTCAATTCATTATGGGGGTATGTAATCCGTGTTACATTCATTATGGGGTATTTAATCCGTGTTACATTCATTATGGGGTATTTAATCCGTGTTACATTCATTATGGGGTATTTAATCCATGTTACATTCATTATGGGGTATTTAATCCATGTTACATTCATTATGGGGTATTTAATCCATGTTACATTCATTATGGGGTATTTAATCCATGTTACATTCATTATGGGGTATTTAATCCATGTTACATTCATTATGGGGTATGTAATCCGTGTTACATTCATTATGGGGTATGTAATCCATGTTACATTCATTATGGGGTATTTAATCCATGTTACATTCATTATGGGGTATTTAATCCATGTTACATTCATTATGGGGTATTTAATCCATGTTACATTCATTATGGGGTATTTAATCCATGTTACATTCATTATGGGGTATTTAATCCATGTTACATTCATTATGGGGTATTTAATCCATGTTACATTCATTATGGGGTATGTAATCCATGTTACATTCATTATGGGGTATTTAATCCATGTTACATTCATTATGGGGTATTTAATCCATGTTACATTCATTATGGGGTATTTAATCCATGTTACATTCATTATGGGGTATGTAATCCATGTTACATTCATTATGGGGTATTTAATCCATGTTACATTCATTATGGGGTATTTAATCCATGTTACATTCATTATGGGGTATTTAATCCATGTTACATTCATTATGGGGTATTTAATCCATGTTACATTCATTATGGGGTATTTAATCCATGTTACATTCATTATGGGGTATGTAATCCGTGTTACATTCATTATGGGGTATGTAATCCATGTTACATTCATTATGGGGTATTTAATCCATGTTACATTCATTATGGGGTATTTAATCCATGTTACATTCATTATGGGGTATGTAATCCATGTTACATTAATTATGGGGTATTTAATCCATGTTACATTCATTATGGGGTATTTAATCCATGTTACATTCATTATGGGGTATTTAATCCATGTTACATTCATTATGGGGTATGTAATCCGTGTTACATTCATTATGGGGTATTTAATCCATGTTCAATTCATTATGGGGTATTTAATACATGTTACATTCATTATGGGGTATTTAATCCATGTTAAATTCATTATGGGGTATGTAATCCATGTTACATTCATTATGGGGTATTTAATCCATGTTACATTCATTATGGGGTATTTAATCCATGTTCAATTCATTATGGGGTATTTAATCCATGTTACATTCATTATGGGGTATTTAATCCATGTTAAATTCATTATGGGGTATGTAATCCATGTTACATTCATTATGGGGTATGTAATCCGTGTTACATTCATTATGGGGTATTTAATCCATGTTCAATTCATTATGGGGTATTTAATCCATGTTACATTCATTATGGGGTATTTAATCCATGTTAAATTCATTATGGGGTATGTAATCCATGTTACATTCATTATGGGGTATGTAATCCATGTTACATTCATTATGGGGTATGTAATCCATGTTACATTCATTATGGGGTATGTAATCCATGTTACATTCATTATGGGGTATGTAATCCATGTTACATTCATTATGGGGTATGTAATCCATGTTAAATTCATTATGGGGTATGTAATCCATGTTACATTCATTATGGGGTATTTAATCCATGTTACATTCATTATGGGGTATGTAATCCATGTTAAATTCATTATGGGGTATGTAATCCATGTTACATTCATTATGGGGTATGTAATCCATGTTACATTCATTATGGGGTATGTAATCCATGTTACATTCATTATGGGGTATGTAATCCATGTTACATTCATTATGGGGTATTTAATCCATGTTACATTCATTATGGGGTATGTAATCCATGTTAAATTCATTATGGGGTATGTAATCCATGTTACATTCATTATGGGGTATTTAATCCATGTTACATTCATTATGGGGTATGTAATCCATGTTAAATTCATTATGGGGTATGTAATCCATGTTACATTCATTATGGGGTATGTAATCCATGTTACATTCATTATGGGGTATTTAATCCATGTTACATTCATTATGGGGTATTTAATCCCATGTTACATTCATTATGGGGTATTTAATCCATGTTACATTCATTATGGGGTATTTAATCCATGTTACATTCATTATGGGGTATTTAATCCATGTTACATTCATTATGGGGTATTTAATCCATGTTACATTCATTATGGGGTATGTAATCCATGTTACATTCATTATGGGGTATTTAATCCATGTTACATTCATTATGGGGTATGTAATCCATGTTAAATTCATTATGGGGTATGTAATCCATGTTACATTCATTATGGGGTATGTAATCCATGTTAAATTCATTATGGGGTATGTAATCCATGTTACATTCATTATGGGGTATTTAATCCATGTTACATTCATTATGGGGTATGTAATCCATGTTAAATTCATTATGGGGTATGTAATCCATGTTACATTCATTATGGGGTATTTAATCCATGTTACATTCATTATGGGGTATGTAATCCATGTTAAATTCATTATGGGGTATGTAATCCATGTTACATTCATTATGGGGTATGTAATCCATGTTAAATTCATTATGGGGTATGTAATCCATGTTACATTCATTATGGGGTATTTAATCCATGTTACATTCATTATGGGGTATGTAATCCATGTTAAATTCATTATGGGGTATGTAATCCATGTTACATTCATTATGGGGTATGTAATCCATGTTAAATTCATTATGGGGTATGTAATCCATGTTACATTCATTATGGGGTATTTAATCCATGTTACATTCATTATGGGGTATGTAATCCATGTTAAATTCATTATGGGGTATGTAATCCATGTTACATTCATTATGGGGTATGTAATCCATGTTAAATTCATTATGGGGTATGTAATCCATGTTACATTCATTATGGGGTATTTAATCCATGTTACATTCATTATGGGGTATGTAATCCATGTTACATTCATTATGGGGTATGTAATCCATGTTACATTCATTATGGGGTATTTAATCCATGTTACATTAATTATGGGGTATTTAATCCATGTTACATTCATTATGGGGTATTTAATCCATGTTACATTCATTATGGGGTATTTAATCCATGTTACATTCATTATGGGGTATTTAATCCATGTTACATTCATTATGGGGTATTTAATCCATGTTACATTCATTATGGGGTATGTAATCCATGTTACATTCATTATGGGGGTATGTAATCCATGTTACATTCATTATGGGGTATGTAATCCATGTTACATTCATTATGGGGTATGTAATCCATGTTACATTCATTATGGGGTATGTAATCCATGTTACATTCATTATGGGGTATTTAATCCATGTTACATTCATTATGGGGTATTTAATCCATGTTACATTCATTATGGGGTATTTAATCCATGTTACATTCATTATGGGGTATTTAATCCATGTTACATTCATTATGGGTATGTAATCCATGTTACATTCATTATGGGGTATTTAATCCATGTTACATTCATTATGGGGTATGTAATCCATGTTACATTCATTATGGGTATGTAATCCATGTTACATTCATTATGGGGTATGTAATCCATGTTACATTCATTATGGGGTATTTAATCCATGTTAAATTCATTATGGGGTATTTAATCCATGTTACATTCATTATGGGGTATTTAATCCATGTTACATTCATTATGGGGTATTTAATCCATGTTACATTCATTATGGGGTATTTAATCCATGTTACATTCATTATGGGGTATGTAATCCATGTTACATTCATTATGGGGTATGTAATCCGTGTTACATTCATTATGGGGTATTTAATACATGTTACATTCATTATGGGGTATTTAATCCATGTTCAATTCATTATGGGGTATTTAATACATGTTACATTCATTATGGGGTATTTAATCCATGTTCAATTCATTATGGGGTATGTAATCCATGTTACATTCATTATGGGGTATTTAATCCATGTTACATTCATTATGGGGTATGTAATCCATGTTACATTCATTATGGGGTATGTAATCCATGTTACATTCATTATGGGGTATGTAATCCATGTTACATTCATTATGGGGTATTTAATCCATGTTAAATTCATTATGGGGTATTTAATCCATGTTACATTCATTATGGGGTATTTAATCCATGTTACATTCATTATGGGGTATGTAATCCATGTTACATTCATTATGGGGTATGTAATCCATGTTACATTCATTATGGGGTATGTAATCCATGTTACATTCATTATGGGGTATGTAATCCATGTTACATTCATTATGGGGTATGTAATCCATGTTACATTCATTATGGGGTATGTAATCCATGTTACATTCATTATGGGGTATGTAATCCATGTTACATTCATTATGGGGTATGTAATCCATGTTACATTCATTATGGGGTATGTAATCCATGTTACATTCATTATGGGGTATGTAATCCATGTTACATTCATTATGGGGTATTTAATCCGTGTTCAATTCATTATGGGGTATTTAATCCGTGTTACATTCATTATGGGGTATGTAATCCATGTTACATTCATTATGGGGTATGTAATCCATGTTACATTCATTATGGGGTATGTAATCCATGTTACATTCATTATGGGGTATTTAATCCGTGTTACATTCATTATGGGGTATGTAATCCGTGTTACATTCATTATGGGGTATGTAATCCATGTTACATTCATTATGGGGTAGTTAATCCATGTTACATTCATTATGGGGTATTTAATCCATGTTAAATGCATTATGGGGTATTTAATCCATGTTAAATGCATTATGGGGTATTTAATCCATGTTAAATTCATTATGGGGTATTTAATCCATGTTAAATGCATTATGGGGTATTTAATCCATGTTAAATGCATTATGGGGTATTTAATCCATGTTAAATTCATTATGGGGTATTTAACGTGTTACATTCATTATGGGGTATGTAATCCGTGTTACATTCATTATGGGGTATGTAATCCATGTTACATTCATTATGGGGTATGTAATCCATGTTACATTCATTATGGGGTATTTAATCCGTGTTACATTCATTATGGGGTATTTAATCCGTGTTACATTCATTATGGGGTATTTAATACATGTTACATTCATTATGGGGTATGTAATCCATGTTACATTCATTATGGGGTATTTAATACATGTTACATTCATTATGGGGTATGTAATCCATGTTACATTCATTATGGGGTAGTTAATCCATGTTACATTCATTATGGGGTATTTAATCCATGTTAAATGCATTATGGGGTATTTAATCCATGTTAAATGCATTATGGGGTATTTAATCCATGTTAAATTCATTATGGGGTATTTAATCCGTGTTACATTCATTATGGGGTATGTAATCCGTGTTACATTCATTATGGGGTATTTAATCCATGTTCAATTCATTATGGGGTATGTAATCCGTGTTACATTCATTATGGGGTATTTAATCCGTGTTACATTCATTATGGGGTATTTAATCAAGTGTTACATTCATTATGGGGTATTTAATCCATGTTACATTCATTATGGGGTATTTAATCCATGTTACATTCATTATGGGGTATTTAATCCATGTTACATTCATTATGGGGTATTTAATCCATGTTACATTCATTATGGGGTATTTAATCCATGTTACATTCATTATGGGGTATGTAATCCGTGTTACATTCATTATGGGGTATGTAATCCATGTTACATTCATTATGGGGTATTTAATCCATGTTACATTCATTATGGGGTATTTAATCCATGTTACATTCATTATGGGGTATTTAATCCATGTTACATTCATTATGGGGTATTTAATCCATGTTACATTCATTATGGGGTATTTAATCCATGTTACATTCATTATGGGTATTTAATCCATGTTACATTCATTATGGGGTATGTAATCCATGTTACATTCATTATGGGGGTATTTAATCCATGTTACATTCATTATGGGGTATTTAATCCATGTTACATTCATTATGGGGTATTTAATCCATGTTACATTCATTATGGGGTATGTAATCCATGTTACATTCATTATGGGGTATTTAATCCATGTTACATTCATTATGGGGTATTTAATCCATGTTACATTCATTATGGGGTATTTAATCCATGTTACATTCATTATGGGGTATTTAATCCATGTTACATTCATTATGGGGTATTTAATCCATGTTACATTCATTATGGGGTATGTAATCCGTGTTACATTCATTATGGGGTATGTAATCCATGTTACATTCATTATGGGGTATTTAATCCATGTTACATTCATTATGGGGTATTTAATCCATGTTACATTCATTATGGGGTATTTAATCCATGTTACATTCATTATGGGGTATTTAATCCATGTTACATTCATTATGGGGTATTTAATCCATGTTACATTCATTATGGGGTATTTAATCCATGTTACATTCATTATGGGGTATGTAATCCATGTTACATTCATTATGGGGTATTTAATCCATGTTACATTCATTATGGGGTATTTAATCCATGTTACATTCATTATGGGGTATTTAATCCATGTTACATTCATTATGGGGGTATGTAATCCATGTTACATTCATTATGGGGTATTTAATCCATGTTACATTCATTATGGGGTATTTAATCCATGTTACATTCATTATGGGGTATTTAATCCATGTTACATTCATTATGGGGTATTTAATCCATGTTACATTCATTATGGGGTATGTAATCCATGTTACATTCATTATGGGGTATGTAATCCGTGTTACATTCATTATGGGGTATTTAATCCATGTTCAATTCATTATGGGGTATTTAATCCATGTTACATTCAGGCTGTAACACAACAACATGTGGAAGGGTGTGAATACTTTGTGAAGGGAGTGTACATCATGTACTCAACACACAATGTCCTGTGAAGGTGTGTCATTCTCCCTCTCTCTAGGTGTATAATGTCAATGGGACAGAGCTTCCTGTTCACATCAACATAGACATGACCAGAGTGATGGGAGTCTTCCTGGCACAGCTACGGTCAGTACTGGCGTGTTTGAGTAAGGCCACGTCCAAGTGGCGTGTTGATTTTGATCCGTGTTTTCCAGTCTTCATTGGGAGACGGACGTTGGCGGTCAGTGGAGATGACGCACCCATACAGTTTCCATCCACTGACGACACGTTCAGATGGACCAAAATGAATCCGTTCCAACTTGGTGTCCATTGTCCCCTCTGTCTCTCCCTCAGGCTGATGCTGAGTGTCCAGTCGTCAACCCCTCCCCCTGGCTTCCTGGTTGGCCCGTGTGGCCCAGCGGGATTGGCTGACTGGGAGTTGGATCGCCTCCTGTGGAGTCGCAGTGTCGAGAACGTTGCCACGGCAACGACAACTATCACCTCATTGGCCCAGCTGCTGGACCAGATAGGAAACATCGTCATCAACGACAACATCGCAGAACAGGTGTGTGTGTGTGTGTGTGTGTGTGTGTGTGTGTGTGTGTGTGTGTGTGTGTGTGTGTGAAATAGTAGTCTTGTCGTGCTATCGTCATGGTCTCTAACTGGTGATTGGCTGTTGTTCCTGTCCGTCAGGTGTCAGCAGCAGTTGCCTCTCTCCAGTTGGCTGTGGGTCAGTTGGAGGCGGGGAACCTGGGCCTGGCCCTGCAGTACAGTAAGGAAGCTATCCTCCATTCAGAACGAGCCTTCTTGACCCCTCCCTCCTCCACCTCCTCTATTTCCCTGACGATCAGAAGTTTGCCATCTACATCCCTCTCTTCCTGCCCATGTGTGTCCCCATCCTGCTCTCACTGCTCAAGATGGCCGCGAGGCTCGCCAGAGGCGAAGGGAGAGACAGGACAAGAAGGAGTGAGATGGAAGTTATTAAGATGGAGAGATCGACCGATGAACGGGCACACGCACAGTTGGTTCACTGATCAACAAAGTGTTTAAAGGAAACTGTCTGGACTCAGAAATTATGTTAAGACCATTAGAAATACATGGGGCCGTATTGATCAAACTTCTCACAATAGGAGTGTTTATTTAGGATCAGTTTTGCCTTTCAGAACACAATGAATAAGATTACATGGACAGGGGGACCTGATCCTAGATCAACACTCTTCTGATTATATAGACAGGGGACCTGATCCTAGATCAACACTCCTCTGATTACATAGACAGGGGGACCTGATCCTAGATCAACAATCTTCTGATTATATAGACAGGGGACCTGATCCTAGATCAACACTCCTCTGATTACATGGACAGGGGGACCTGATCCTAGATCAACAATCTTCTGATTATATAGACAGGGGACCTGATCCTAGATCAACACTCCTCTGATTACATGGACAGGGGGACCTGATCCTAGATCAACACTCTTCTGATTATATAGACAGGGGGACCTGATCCTAGATCAACACTCCTCTGATTACATGGACAGGGGACCTGATCCTAGATCAACACTCTTCTGATTATATAGACAGGGGACCTGATCCTAGATCAACACTCCTCTGATTACATGGACAGGGGGACCTGATCCAAGATCAACACTCTTCTGACTATATAGACAGGGGACCTGATCCTAGATCAACACTCCTCTGATTACATGGACAGGGGGACCTGATCCAAGATCAACAATCTTCTGATTATATAGACAGGGGGACCTGATCCTAGATCAACACTCCTCTGATTACATGGACAGGGGAACCTGATCCTAGATCAACACTCCTCTGATTACATAGACAGGGGGACCTGATCCTAGATCAACAATCTTCTGATTATATAGACAGGGGGACCTGATCCTAGATCAACACTCCTCTGATTACATGGACAGGGGGACCTGATCCAAGATCAACACTCTTCTGACTATATAGACAGGGGGACCTGATCCTAGATCAACACTCCTCTGATTACGGGGCGGCAGGGTAGCCTAATGGTTCGAGCATTGGACTAGCAACCGGAAGGTTGCAAGTTCAAACCCTTGAGCTGACAAGGTACAAATCTGTCGTTCTGCCCCTGAACAGGCAGTTAACCCACTGTTCCTAGGCCGTCATTGAAAATAAGAATTTGTTCTTAACTGATTTGCCTAGTTAAATAAAGGTAAAATAAATAAAAAATTACATGGACAGGGGGACCTGATCCAAGATCAACGCTCTTCTGATTATATAGACAGGGGGACCTGATCCTAGATCAACACTCCTCTGATTATATAGACAGGGGGACCTGATCCTAGATCAACACTCCTCTGATTATATAGACAGGGGGACCTGATCCTAGATCAACACTCCTCTGATTACATGGACAGGGGGACCTGATCCTAGATCAACACTCCTCTGATTATATAGACAGGGGGACCTGATCCTAGATCAACACTCCTCTGATTATATAGACAGGGGGACCTGAATTATTTTCCAATCGTTCCGTTCCGAGCAGAACCCATTCCGGTGTTCCGAGCAGAAGAAAGTTACTGTTTTATATAGTGGCTTTTCGTTATTTAAAAAACTGAAATCAATATCGTTTTAACATTTAGAGTTAAATAAATGTATTCCCCCAATTAGCACCAATGTGTTTAGGCTATTACTAGCATTATAACTTCACCTAATTACAGAATTGTATACTAGACATAAGGGATATTTTGGGGGAAAAAAGTTATTAACCGGTAATCAAGATTTGAAAATAACGGTTCTGTTCCCGGAACACTAGAGATCCCTTTCGTTCCCGGTTCTGATTTCGTTCCTCGGAAAATGTTTTTGAGTTCTGTTCCCTGAACCGGTTCCAACCTCTGACTGAGATACTTGATACATATGCGGCCCCTGAAAACCAGGCGTTTGCTGTAGTCTGAAACCACTGGTGGCAGGGGGTTGATGCCATCACCGTGGCGATGTGGAAATGTTTTTAGTTGTCTTTTATTTGCCTGATGTCTGATCTGGAAGCAACAGGTCTGTCTTTCACTGTAGCAACAAAGTTCAGTTTGTTTGTTTTATTTATGTTGGGAATGATGCTTTACTTACGCTCTGTCGATTATTGTACGAGAGGGACTCGTATGCGATCAACTGGGAATTCATTGATTTGGGGAAGGACTTTGTCTATCTTTTTGTTTGTTTTATGCTTTGTGCATGTTTATGACAATATAAAAAAAATCTAAAGCCGGTCTTATGTTTGTTGATAAATATACTAAACAAAGATATAAATGCAACAATTTAAATGAGTTTTCTGAGTTACAATTTTAATAAATATATTAGGCCCTAATCTATGGATTTCACATGACTGGGCAGGGCGCAGCCATGGGTGGGCTTTGGAGGTCATAGGCCCACCCAATGGGGAGCCAGGCTCAGCCAATCAGAGTGAGTTCTTCCCCACAAAAGGACTTAATTACAGACAGAAATACTCCTGTTTCATCAACTGTCCGGGTGGCTGGTATCAGACGCTTCCAAAAAAGTGAAGGAGCTGGATTTGGAGGTCCTGGGGTGGTTGCACGTCGTCTGCGGTTGTGATCCCAGCTGGACGTTCTGGCAAATGCTCTAGAACGATATTGAAGGCGGCTTATGGTAGAGAAATGAACATGAAATGATTTGGCAACAGCTCTGGTCGACATTCCTGCAGTCAGTGTGCCAATTGCACGCTCCCTCAACTTGAGACATTCGTGGCAATTTGTGGGAAGGCTTTCCACTAGATGTTGGAACATTGCTGCTATAACAGCCTCCACTCTTCTGGGAAGGCTTTCCACTAGATGTTGGAACATTGCTGCTATAACAGCCTCCACTCTTCTGGGAAGGCTTTCCACTAGATGTTGGAACATTGCTGCTATAACAGCCTCCACTCTTCTGGGAAGGCTTTCCACTAGATGTTGGAACATTGCTGCTATAACAGCCTCCACTCTTCTGGGAAGGCTTTCCACTAGATGTTGGAACATTGCTGCTATAACAGCCTCCACTCTTCTGGGAAGGCTTTCCACTAGATGTTGGAACATTGCTGCTATAACAGCCTCCACTCTTCTGGGAAGGCTTTCCACTAGATGTTGGAACATTGCTGCTATAACAGCCTCCACTCTTCTGGGAAGGCTTTCCACTAGATGTTGGAACATTGCTGCTATAACAGCCTCCACTCTTCTGGGAAGGCTTTCCACTAGATGTTGGAACATTGCTGCTATAACAGCCTCCACTCTTCTGGGAAGGCTTTCCACTAGATGTTGGAACATTGCTGCTATAACATCCTCCACTCTTCTGGGAAGGCTTTCCACTAGATGTAGGAACATTGCTGCAATAACAGCCTCCACTCTTCTGGAAAGGCTTTCCACTAGATGTTGGAACATTGCTGCTATAACATCCTCCACTCTTCTGGGAAGGCTTTCCACTAGATGTAGGAACATTGCTGCTATAACAGCCTCCACTCTTCTGGAAAGGCTTTCCACTAGATGTTGGAACATTGCTGCTATAACAGCCTCCACTCTTCTGGGAAGGCTTTCCACTAGATGTTGGAACATTGCTGCTATAACAGCCTCCAGTCTTCTGGGAAGGCTTTCCACTAGATGTTGGAACATTGCTGCTATAACAGCCTCCACTCTTCTGGGAAGGCTTTCCACTAGATGTTGGAACATTGCTGCTATAACAGCCTCCACTCTTCTGGGAAGGCTTTCCACTAGATGTTGGAACATTGCTGCTATAACAGCCTCCACTCTTCTGGGAAGGTTTTCCACTAGATGTTGGAACATTGCTGCTATAACAGCCTCCACTCTTCTGGGAAGGCTTTCCACTAGATGTTGGAACATTGCTGCTATAACAGCCTCCACTCTTCTGGGAAGGCTTTCCAGTAGATGTTGGAACATTGCTGCTATAACAGCCTCCACTCTTCTGGGAAGGCTTTCCACTAGATGTTGGAACATTGCTGCTATAACAGCCTCCACTCTTCTGGGAAGGCTTTCCACTAGATGTTGGAACATTGCTGCTGTAACAGCCTCCACTCTTCTGGGAAGGCTTTCCACTAGATGTTGGAACATTGCTGCTGTAACAGCCTCCACTCTTCTGGGAAGGCTTTCCACTAGATGTTGGAACATTGCTGCTATAACAGCCTCCACTCTTCTGGGAAGGCTTTCCACTAGATGTTGGAACATTGCTGCTGTAACAGCCTCCACTCTTCTGGGAAGGCTTTCCACTAGATGTTGGAACATTGCTGCTGTAACAGCCTCCACTCTTCTGGGAAGGCTTTCCACTAGATGTTGGAACATTGCTGCTATAACAGCCTCCACTCTTCTGGGAAGGCTTTCCACTAGATGTTGGAACATTGCTGCTATAACAGCCTCCAGTCTTCTGGGAAGGCTTTCCACTAGATGTTGGAACATTGCTGCTATAACAGCCTCCACTCTTCTGGGAAGGCTTTCCACTAGATGTTGGAACATTGCTGCTATAACAGCCTCCACTCTTCTGGGAAGGCTTCCACTAGATGTTGGAACATTGCTGCTATAACAGCCTCCACTCTTCTGGGAAGGCTTTCCACTAGATGTTGGAACATTGCTGCTATAACAGCCTCCACTCTTCTGGGAAGGCTTTCCACTGGATGTTGGAACATTGCTGCTATAACAGCCTCCACTCTTCTGGGAAGGCTTTCCAGTAGATGTTGGAACATTGCTGCTATAACAGCCTCCACTCTTCTGGGAAGGCTTTCCACTAGATGTTGGAACATTGCTGCTATAACAGCCTCCACTCTTCTGGGAAGGCTTTCCACTAGATGTTGGAACATTGCTGCTGTAACAGCCTCCACTCTTCTGGGAAGGCTTTCCACTAGATGTTGGAACATTGCTGCTGTAACAGCCTCCACTCTTCTGGGAAGGCTTTCCACTAGATGTTGGAACATTGCTGCTGTAACAGCCTCCACTCTTCTGGGAAGGCTTTCCACTAGATGTTGGAACATTGCTGCAGGGACTTGATTCCATTCAGCCACAAGAGCATTAGTGAGGTCGGGCACTGATGCTGGGTGATAAGGCCTGGCTCGTAGTCGTGTTCCAATTCATTCCAAAGGTGTTTGATGGGGTTGAGGTCAGGGTTCTGTGCAGACCAGTCAAGTTCTTCCACACAGATCTTGACAAACCATTTCTGCATGTACCTCGCTTTGTGCATGGGGGCATTGTCATGATGAAACAGGAAAGGGCCTAAGCCAAACTGTTGCAACAAAGTTGGAAGCACAGAATCGTCTAGAATGTCATTGTATGCTGTAGCGTTAAGATTTCCCTTCACTGGAACTAAGGGGCCCGAACCATGAAAAACAGCCCCAGACCATTATTCCTCCTCCACCAAACTTTACAGTTGGCACTATGCATTGGGGCAGGTAGCGTTCTCATGGCATCCGCCAAACCCAGATTAGTCCGTTAAATATACTTTTGTATACAGTGCCTTAGGAAAGTATTCAGACCCCTAGACTTGTTGTTGAATGAACCAACATGAGGTATAGAATCAACATCCTGTTGAAACAAGGTTCCTATAGTTCTATTGTTGTTGAATGAACCAACATGACATGAGGTATAGAATCAACATCCTGTTGAAACAAGGTTCCTATAGTTCTATTGTTGTTGAATGAACCAACATGAGGTATAGAATCAACATCCTGTTGAAACAAGGTTCCTATAGTTCTATTGTTGTTGAATGAACCAACATGACATGAGGTATAGAATCAACATCCTGTTGAAACAAGGTTCATATAGTTCTATTGTTGTTGAATGGACCAACATGACATGAGGAATAGAATCAACATCCTGTTGAAACAAGGTTCCTATAGTTCTATTGTTGTTGAATGGACCAACATGAGGTATAGAATCAACATCCTGTTGAAACAAGGTTCCTATAGTTCTATTGTTGTTGAATGAACCAACATGAGGTATAGAATCAACATCCTGTTGAAACAAGGTTCCTATAGTTCTATTGTCGTTGAATGGACCAACATGAGGTATAGAATCAACATCCTGTTGAAACAAGGTTCCTATAGTTCTATTGTTGTTGAACAGACCAACATGAGGTATAGAATCAACATCCTGTTGAAACAAGGTTCCTATAGTTCTATTGTTGTTGAACAGACCAACATGAGGTATAGAATCAACATCCTGTTGAAACAAGGTTCCTATAGTTCTATTGTTGTTGAATGGACCAACATGAGGTATAGAATCAACATCCTGTTGAAACAAGGTTCCTATAGTTCTATTGTTGTTGAATGGACCAACATGACATGAGGTATAGAATCAACATCCTGTTGAAACAAGGCTCCTATAGTTCTATTGTTGTTGAATGGACCAACATGAGGTATAGAATCAACATCCTGTTGAAACAAGGTTCCTATAGTTCTATTGTTGTTGAATGGACCAACATGAGGTATAGAATCAACATCCTGTTGAAACAAGGTTCCTATAGTTCTATTGTTGTTGAATGAACCAACATGACATGAGGTATAGAATCAACATCCTGTTGAAACAAGGTTCCTATAGTTCTATTGTTGTTGAATGGACCAACATGAGGTATAGAATCAACATCCTGTTGAAACAAGGTTCCTATAGTTCTATTGTTGTTGAATGGACCAACATGAGGTATAGAATCAACATCCTGTTGAAACAAGGTTCCTATAGTTCTATTGTTGTTGAATGGACCAACATGAGGTATAGAATCAACATCCTGTTGAAACAAGGTTCCTATAGTTCTATTGTTGTTGAATGGACCAACATGAGGTATAGAATCAACATCCTGTTGAAACAAGGTTCCTATAGTTCTATTGTTGTTGAACAGACCAACATGAGGTATAGAATCAACATCCTGTTGAAACAAGGTTCCTATAGTTCTATTGTTGTTGAATGGACCAACATGAGGAATAGAATCAACATCCTGTTGAAACAAGGTTCCTATAGTTCTATTGTTGTTGAATGGACCAACATGAGGTATAGAATCAACATCCTGTTGAAACAAGGTTCCTATAGTTCTATTGTTGTTGAATGGACCAACATGAGGTATAGAATCAACATCCTGTTGAAACAAGGTTCCTATAGTTCTATTGTTGTTGAATGGACCAACATGAGGTATAGAATCAACATCCTGTTGAAACAAGGTTCCTATAGTTCTATTGTTGTTGAATGGACCAACATGAGGTATAGAATCAACATCCTGTTGAAACAAGGTTCCTATAGTTCTATTGTTGTTGAATGGACCAACATGAGGTATAGAATCAACATCCTGTTGAAACAAGGTTCCTATAGTTCTATTGTTGTTGAATGGACCAACATGAGGAATAGATACAACATCCTGTTGAAACAAGGGTTAATCGTAGGTCTGAGGGTCAGGTCTTTCCTACTGATGAGTCAACAGGGTTAAGCGTAGGTCTGAGGGTCAGGTCTTCCCTACTGATGAGTCAACAGGGTTAATGGAAGGTAGGCTCTGAGGGTCAGGTCTTCCCTACTGATGAGTCAACAGGGTTAATGGAAGGTCGGCTCTGAGGGTCAGGTCTTCCCTACTGATGAGTCAACAGGGTCAATAGAAGGTAGGCTCTGAGGGTCAGGTCTTTCCTAGTGATGGGTCAATAGAAGGTCAGCTCTGAGGGTCAGGTCTTTCCTAGTGATGGGTCAATAGAAGGTAGGCTCTGAGGGTCAGGTCTTTCCTACTGATGAGTCAACAGGGTCAACAGAAGAAGGTCGGCTCTGAGGGTCAGGTCTTTCCTACTGATGAGTCAACAGGGTCAATCGGAGGTCGGCTCTGAGGGTCAGGTCTTCCCTACTGATGAGTCAACAGGGTCAATAGAAGGTCGGCTCTGAGGGTCAGGTCTTTCCTACTGATGAGTCAACAGGGTCAATCGGAGGTCGGCTCTGAGGGTCAGGTCTTCCCTACTGATGAGTCAACAGGGTCAACAGAAGGTCGGCTCTGAGGGTCTGTAACAATGGCGTCTAAAACAATTTCAACATGTTTAAGTGTTACTGGGACCTTGTAAAATGATCCTTATAACCCTCTGCATGTACCAGTTGTCTCACAAATAGGATATTACTTACCAGTTGTCTCACCAATAGGATATTACTTACCAGTTGTCTCACCAATAGGATATTACTTACCAGTTGTCTCACCAATAGGATATTACTTACCAGTTGTCTCACCAATAGGATATTACTTACTAGTTGTCTCACCAATAGGATATTACTTACCAGTTGTCTCACCAATAGGATATTACTTACCAGTTGTCTCACCAATAGGATATTACTTACCAGTTGTCTCACCAATAGGATATTACTTACCAGTTGTCTCACCAATAGGATATTACTTACCAGTTGTCTCACCAATAGGATATTACTTACCAGTTGTCTCACCAATAGGATATTACTTACCAGTTGTCTCACCAATAGGATATTACTTACCAGTTGTCTCACCAATAGGATATTACTTACCAGTTGTCTCACCAATAGGATATTACTTACCAGTTGTCTCACCAATAGGATATTACTTACCAGTTGTCTCACCAATAGGATATTACTTCGGAACCAATATTTTAAAAACAAATGAGTATTTTTATTCAACATGTCCTGATTATTCCATATATAATATCTGTGTGGAGAAAAATTATTATAAATTTAGGACCATGACAAGAAAGTTTCACTTGAACTGTCAATATTAAAATTGCAAACCAACATGAAGTTAAGTTAACCGAAAGTAGAGAGGACCGAGGAATAAAGTTCCACATAGAAGTGGGTCTTCTTAGGAATTGTTTTATCCAATTGATCTTAAATCGTATTTTATGGTAGTAAAGTCTAAAAAATTCAGCCCACCATTCTCACAAGTGTTCATTACAACAGTTTTCCTATAATGTAATGGGTACTGTTTCTCCACAGAAAGTTGAAAAGCATCTGGTCTATCTCCTTGCTTATTTTACTGTCAAGATATAAACAGAGCGCCATATGTTAGTCTAGAGATACCTTTAGCCTTGGTAATTAGGACTCTTCCTTTTACAGATACATCCTCTGCAGCCATTGATTTAGTGTCTTCTGTTTTTGTTTTAATAAGAGGGTTAAAATGTAGTAAGCCTATAGACTTCTGATCCTTTGTCATGGTTATGCCTAAATATGTAAGTTCTTCTTACTCAATCATCAAGTTTGCGGACGACACAACAGTGGTAGGCTTGATTACCAACAACGACGAGACGGCCTACAGGGAGGAGGTGAGGGCCCTCGGAGTGTGGTGTCAGGAAAATAACCTCACACTCAACGTCAACAAAACTAAGGAGATGATTGTGGACTTCAGGAAACAGCAGAGGGAACACCCCCTATCCACATCGATGGAACAGTAGTGGAGAGGGTAGTAAGTTTTAAGTTCCTCGGCATACACATCACAGACAAACTGAATTGGTCCACTCACACTGACAGCGTCGTGAAGAAGGCGCAGCAGCGCCTATTCAAAAGCACTCACAAACTTCTACAGATGCACAATCGAGAGCATCCTGGCGGGCTGTATCACCGCCTGGTACGGCAACTGCTCCGCCCTCAACCGTAAGGCTCTCCAGAGGGTAGTGAGGACTGCACAACGCATCACCGGGGGCAAACTACCTGCCCTCCAGGACACCTACACCACCCGTTGTTACAGGAAGGCCATAAAGATCATCAAGGACATCAACCACCCGAACCACTGCCTGTTCACCCCGCTATCATCCAGAAGGCGAGGTCAGTACAGGTGCATCAAAGCTGGGACCGAGAGACTGAAAAACAGCTTCTATCTCAAGGCCATCAGACTGTTAAACAGCCACCACTAACAGTGAGTGGCTGCTGCCAACACACTGTCATTGACACTGACCCAACTCCAGCCATTTTAATAATGGGAATTGATGGGAATTATGTAAATATATCACTAGCCACTTTAAACAATGCTACCTTATATAATGTTACTTACCCTACATTATTCATCTCATATGCATATGTATATACTGTACTCTACATCATCGACTGCATCCTTATGTAACACATGTATCACTAGCCACTTTAACTATGCCACTTTGTTTACTTTGTCTACACACTCATCTCATATGTATATACTGTACTCGATACCATCTACTGTATGCTGCTCTGTACCATCACTCATTCATATATCCTTATGTACATATTCTTTATCCCCTTACACTGTGTATAAGACAGTAGTTTTGGAATTGTTAGTTAGATTACTTGTTGGTTATCACTGCATTGTCGGAACTAGAAGCACAAGTATTTCGCTACACTCGCATTTAACATCTGCTAACCATGTGTATGTGACAATTTTTTTTGATTTGATTTGATACTGGAATACCATAATATGAAGGTGTCACACAATCTTTGACAGCCATGATTTCACATTTATTAATGTTAAGATATAGACCCGATGCTTTGAAAATGGATTCTATATCACATTGATCGATACGGGAATCTGACCAGCGTCTTTCAGAAAAAGTGTAGTATTGTCAGCCAGTTGGCATATAATAATTTATTTACCAGCTATGGAAAGACCTTGTACAGGACTATTATTTAAAGAATTTGTAAGAAGTTGAGTGATTAAAAAAAATGGATACGGTGAGAGGACAACCTTGCCTAATTCCTTTCTATAACTCAAATCTAGGTAAGTGCTTGTTTCTCCTCTGCACTGAACAGGACCACTGGCATTCGCGTCTTACATCTCCCTCGTCTGATTGGTCGTTTCGCACGAGCCTAACCCTATGCGACTTCACACTCCCTCTGATTGGTTAAGTAGGCGGGCCTTCTGAATTTGTGGCTGTGGTAGCTGGTGACGACCAAATGAACGCGAGACCAAAGACATTGCAGTATGAAGATACGCAGATCCCCGATCATGCGTGTAGGTGTCATGGCGACGTTGGCTGGCTAAGCGCTTGCGTAGAAACACGTCATCGGCTCTAACAGTCGTCTCGCGCCGAACTGCGCAGGTGCAGTCCGTCAAAAATCAAAACGCATGCCTTCGATATAGTCGTTTTTGTCAAATGAAAACGTGTCACCTTCTCGAGGTTGGAGTAATAACATGTTAAAATACTTAAAACATTGTTTAGTATCTAGCTTGTGCCTTTTAGATAAAAAAAAACAAAGGAAGAACGTTTCGCTTCTCTTAACACCAAACCACGGCCTGCTTCGCAAGTTGTTCCCGGAAGTCTTGCGATGTTGCGCCTCTGGGTTTAAAAACTCTGTGTCGAGATCTCGGCACCATTTTGTGAAGCCACTCAAGCCTGCGAGAGTTGTGGTGGGAATATTTGTATTTTGTTGCTAGTGAGCTAGCAAAACTTGGTGTGAACTGTTAACGACTGACCAAACATAGCTTGCTATTTTTTTATATATATATTTTTCCAATAGCAATTAGCTAAATTAACGTTAAAAGTGGTCTCCTAACTTTTAAAACACGAAAGTGAGTTATCAGTCTACGGATGTCTGGAGATAATATGTCGGGCGGCGGGAGCGTGGTTCGTGGCCCAGCGGGGAACAACGACTGTCGGATCTACGTCGGTAACCTGCCGCCTGATATTCGCACTAAAGACGTGGAGGATGTGTTTTATAAGTACGGGGCGATCCGAGATATCGATCTGAAGAACCGGAGAGGAGGACCTCCGTTCGCTTTTGTGGAATTCGAGGATCCCAGGTAAGTTGACTAAAAACACAATTAATAATCCGCTTTCAGAACAAAACCGATAGCTAAAGTCGCTAAACCGCGGAAAGGGAGCGACTAGCAACCCCTTAGCTACCTCGTGTTGAGGCGGAGATATTGGTTGGTGTTTTGTTGCCAGACAGTTTTTTTTTTAAATCAGAGTTTAAAAATATATACTATATATATATAGGTTATTTTGCTTTTTCTACTATGGTTAAGAGCCAAGTTATTGAGGTGGTTGTCACTCGTTTCCACAGTCCATAATTCTGGCTAAACGGAGAGCTGCGCAAGATGGCGATGGGCCACGTGACTTTATTTAACGCTTCCCTTTTTAAATGAGTTAAACGCATCTGTCATGGAGGCCATTAGTTTGGCCCAACTGCTTGCCGTACTTTTAGAAGTAATCGCGGAAACATATTTAACTGGGTTTTTTTTTTCTGTAGCTCAGTTGGTAGAGCATGGCGCTTGTAACGCCAGGGTAGTGGGTTCGATCCCCGGGACCACCCATACGTAGAATGTATGCACACATGACTGTAAGTCGCTTTGGATAAAAGCGTCTGCTAAATGGCATATATTATTATATATTATTCTTTCTTCACCCTGCCAGCTTCTACTTGTTTTATTGAGCACCGATGCACCAACTCGCCTTTTAACTTTCTATGCTCAGTCCCATTATTCTGCCTGTTAACCCAAAAACCGTTTGTTTACCGAAGATATTAATAAGGTTACTACTATGTGAGAGCGTCCGCTGTTCGCATGGGTCCACCTTGATGGCCTACGGTGACAGGTTGCTGGCGTGTGTAAATCAAAAGTGAAACATTATATTCTTCTCGTGGTTAACAATCATTCAGGGTGTAAGAACTAACAATTGTCCCAGTCTTTTTCAAGATGTGGCTAATTTTAAAGCACTTTTTTTTTATTTGAGGAAAAACGTTTTATTTTATTTTACATTTTTATAAGGAATCATTGTTTCTAACTGGCTACGGGGTAATTTTATTTGCGTTAACATCTGTAACACGAGAGACACATTTGAACATGTTGGGGAGATTTAAAATGGAAGCCCATTCATTTTGAATGAAGGAAGCAAAGTGGGCGAGGGGCGGGACCAAAGTTGGGTAAAGCTGAACTTCATGCAAATAATCCGAGACATAGCATTGTTATTTACCAATCCAAGCTCACTGTAGTTTCCAGCCCCTACTGGATTGGCTGTTAATACCTATCACCACCTGGCCTGATTGGTAGCGCCAACATGAGGACGAAGCAATCATGGCTATCTGTTAGTGGGCAGCCTAGTGGTTAGTGTTGGACCTGTTTTTTTCTTTCTTTTTCTCCTTTATTTAACCAGGTAGGTCAGTTGAGAACAAGTTCTCATTTACAACTGCGACCTGGCCAAGATAATTCAGTGTGACAAAAACAACAGTTACAAAGAATAAACAAAAGTACAGTCAATAGAAAAGTCTATATACAGTGTGTGCAAATGAGGTGAGATCAGGGAGGTAAGGCAATAAATAGGCCATAGTGGCAAAATAATGACAATATAGCAAATAAACACTGGAGTGATATATACATTTACATTTTACATCTAAGTCATTTAGCAGATGCTCTTATCCAGAGCGACTTACAAATTGGTGCATTCACCTTATGACATCCAG
Organism: Oncorhynchus keta; assembly: GCF_023373465.1. NCBI lineage: Eukaryota > Metazoa > Chordata > Actinopteri > Salmoniformes > Salmonidae > Oncorhynchus > Oncorhynchus keta. Next base: position 47,863 of record NW_026283748.1, read on the forward strand.
TGGAACAGCCACTTTACAATAGTGCATCTAAATCTTAAAGGGGGGGTGAAGGATTACTTATCCTATCCTAGGTATTCCTTAAAGAGGTGGGGTTTCAGGTGTCTCCGGAAGGTGGTGATTGACTCCGCTGTCCTGGCGTCGTGAGGGAGTTTGTTCCACCATTGGGTGGAAGTAGAGGTACTGGGGTGCAAAGGAGAAAAAAAAGAACAATATGGGGATGAGGTAGTTGGATGGGCTGTTTACAGATGGGTAATGTACAGGTGCAGTGATCTGTGAGCTGCTCTGACAGCTGATGCTTAAAGTTAGTGAGGGCGATATGAGTCCCGATCTAAAGTGATTTTTGCCATTTGTTAGTCATTGGCAGCAGAGAACTGGAAGGAAAGACGACCAAAGGAGGCATTGGCTTTGGTGGTGACCGCGAAATATACCTGCTTGAGCGTGTGCTATGCTGCTATGGTGACCAGTGAAATATACCTGCTTGAGCGTGTGCTATGCTGCTATGGTGACCAGTGAAATATACCTGCTTGAGCGTGTGCTATGCTGCTATGGTGACCAGTGAAATATACCTGCTTGAGCGTGTGCTACGGGTGGGTGCTGCTATGGTGACCAGTGAAATATACCTGCTTGAGCTGTGCTATGGGTGGCTGCTGCTATGGTGACCAGCGAAATATACCTGCTTGAGCGTGTGACGGGTGGCTGCTGCTATGGTGACCAGAAATATACCTGCTTGATGGGTGGCTGCTGATGGTGACCCGAAATATACCTGCTTGAGCGTGTGCTATGGGTGGCTGCTTTGGTGACCAGTGAAATATACCTGCTTGAGCGTGTGCTATGGGTGGCTGCTGCTATGGTGACCAGTGAAATATACCTGCTTGAGCGTGTGCTATGGGTGGCTGCTGCTATGGTGACCAGCGAAATATACCTGCTTGAGCGTGTGCTATGGGTGGCTGCTGCTATGGTGACCAGCGAAATATACCTGCTTGAGCTCGTGCTATGGGTGGCTGCTGCTATGGTGACCAGTGAAATATACCTGCTTGAGCTCGTGCTATGGGTGGCTGCTGCTATGGTGACCAGTGAAATATACCTGCTTGAGCTCGTGCTACGGGTGGCTGCTGCTATGGTGACCAGCGAAATATACCTGCTTGAGCTCGGCTACGGGTGGCTGCTGCTATGGTGACCAGTGAGCTGAGATAAGGTGGTGCTTTACCTAGCAAAGACTTATAGATGACTTGGAGCCAGTTGGTTTGGTGACGATTATGAAGTGAGGGCCAGCCAACGAGAGCGTACAGGTTGTAGTGGTGGGTAATATATGGGGCTTTGGTTACAAAACAGATTGCACTGTGATAGACTGCATCTAATTTGCTGAGTAGACGGTTGGAGGCAGCGATTTGGATGGAGCTAGTTAGCTGGCTAGAGGACCGCTAGCCGTGGCTAACAAAGACTAGTAGCTAGTTAGCTGGCTAGAGGACCGCTAGCCGTGGCTAACAAAGACTAGTAGCTAGTTAGCTGGCTAGCTCCTGATGGACGTTCCAGTTATAAGTAATAAAATGGCAAAAAATATCTGTACCACAGTTGCAGGAAAGTATATTTAGTTCGAAGATCGAAGTGAGATTAAGATGTAATGAAAAAAGACCGGCTATTGACACCGATATACATGTCCTACTGCGCCGCCATCTTGTGACCGAAAGGTTGTAAGATCGAATCCCAGAGCTGACAAGGTAAACATCTGTCGTTCTGCCCCTGAACAAGGCAGTTAACCCACTGTTCCTAGGCCGTCATTATAACTGAGTTGCCTAGTTAAATGAAGGTTAAATAAAATGTGCTGCTCGGGTTCACTGGGGGGTCTTTTCACACATTTTTCACGGAACAGCCAATCAGACTGTTACATTTTATGTACTTGGTCTGGTTGGTTTCATGGCAACTGTGCAGACATGAAACAACTCAGTGAAAACAGGTAGGCTGCAGAATGTGCTTTTCACAAACTGATGCATAGGCAGCAGAGTGAAGTAGCTAGCTAATTAGCAATTGACCCTCTCAAACTCTGTCTGTGTTACATCTTTCTCTCTCGCTCTCTTGGTGTCTGTCTCCCAGGGATGCTGATGATGCGGTGCACGGTCGTGATGGTTACGACTATGATGGTTACCGTCTCCGGGTGGAGTTCCCCCGTAGTGGGCGTGGGGGAGGGAGAGGGGGTGGTGGCGGCGGCAGGGGTGGCGGCGATGGAGGAGGAGCCCCAAGAGGTCGATACGGACCTCCCCTCACGGCGCTCAGAGTACAGAGTCATCGTCTCAGGTCTGTCTTTACCCCTCCCCTCCTGTCTTTACACTGTTGCTCCTCCTCCCTCTCCAGGTCTCCTCCTGTCTTTACTGTGTTGCCCTCTACTACCACCTCCTCCCTCTCCAGGTCTCCTCCTGTCTTTACTGTGTTGCCCCTCTACCACCTCCTCCTCCCTCTCCAGGTCTCCTCCTGTCTTTACTGTGTTGCCCCTCTACCACCTCCTCCCTCTCCAGGTCTCCTCCTGTCTTTACTGTGTTGCCCTCTACTACCACCTCCTCCCTCTCCAGGTCTCCTCCTGTCTTTACTGTGTTGCCCTCTACCACCTCCTCCTCCCTCTCCAGGTCTCCTCCTGTCTTTACTGTGTGCCCTCTACCACCTCCTCCTCCCTCTCCAGGTCTCCACCTCCTCCTCCCTCTCCAGGTCTCCTCCTGTCTTTACTGTGTTGCCCCTCTACCACCTCCTCCTCCCTCTCCAGGTCTCCTCCTGTCTTTACTGTGTTGCCCCTCTACCCCCTCCTCCTCCCTCTCCGGGTCTCCTCCTGTCTTTACTGTGTTGCCCTCTACCACCTCCTCCTCCCTCTCCAAGTCTCCTCCTGTCTTTACACTGTTGCTCCTCCTCCTCCCTCTCCAGGTCTCCTCCTGTCTTTACTGTGTTGCCCCTCTACCACCTCCTCCCTCCTCTCCAGGTCTCCTCCTGTCTTTACTGTGTTGCCCCTCTACCACCTTCTCCTCCCTCTCCAGGTCTCCTCCTGTCTTTACTGTGTTGCCCCTCTACCCCCCTCTTCCCTCTCCAGGTCTCCTCCTGTCTTTACTGTGTTGCCCCTCTACCACCTCCTCCTCCCTCTCCAGGTCTCCTCCTGTCTTTACTGTGTTGCCCCTCTACCACCACCTCCTCTCTCTCCAGGTCTCCTCCTGTCTTTACTGTGTTGCCCCTCTACCACCTCCTCCTCCCTCTCCAGGTCTCCTCCTGTCTTTACTGTGTTGCCCCTCTACCACCACCTCCTCTCTCTCCAGGTCTCCTCCTGTCTTTACTGTGTTGCCCCTCTACCACCACCTCCTCTCTCTCCAGGTCTCCTCCTGTCTTTACTGTGTTGCCCCTCTACCACCCCCCTCCTCCTCCCTCTCCAGGTCTCCTCCTGTCTTTACTGTGTTGCCCCTCTACCACCTCCTCCTCCCTCTCCAGGTCTCCTCCTGTCTTTACTGTGTTGCCCCTCTACCTCCTCCTCCCTCTCCAGGTCTCCTCCTGTCTTTACTGTGTTGCCCCTCTACCTCCTCCTCCCTCTCCAGGTCTCCTCCTGTCTTTACTGTGTTGCCCCTCTACCACCTCCTCCTCCCTCTCCAGGTCTCCTCCTGTCTTTACTGTGTTGCCCCTCTACCACCTCCTCCTCCCTCTCCAGGTCTCCTCCTGTCTTTACTGTGTTGCCCCTCTACCTCCTCCTCCCTCTCCAGGTCTCCTCCTGTCTTTACTGTGTTGCCCCTCTACCACCTCCTCCTCCCTCTCCAGTCTCCTCCTGTCTTTACTGTGTTGCCCCTCTACCACCTCCTCCTCCCTCTCCAAGTCTCCTCCTGTCTTTACACTGTTGCTCCTCCTCCTCCCTCTCCAGGTCTCCTCCTGTCTTTACTGTGTTGCCCTCTACCACCTCCCTCCCTCCTCTCCAGGTCTCCTCCTGTCTTTACTGTGTTGCCCCTCTACCACCTTCTCCTCCCTCTCCAGGTCTCCTCCTGTCTTTACTGTGTTGCCCCCTCTACTCCCTCTTCCCTCTCCAGGTCTCCTCCTGTCTTTACTGTGTTGCCCCTCTACCACCTCCTCCCCTCCTCCCTCTCCAGGTCTCCTCCTGTCTTTACTGTGTTGCCCCTCTACCACCTCCTCCTCCCTCTCCAGGTCTCCTCCTGTCTTTACTGTGTTGCCCTCTACCACCACCTCCCTCTCTCCAGGTCTCCTCCTGTCTTTACTGTGTTGCCCCTCTACCACCACCTCCTCTCTCTCCAGGTCTCCTCCTGTCTTTACTGTGTTGCCCCTCTACCACCTCCCCTCCTCCTCCCTCTCCAGGTCTCCTCCTGTCTTTACTGTGTTGCCCCCTCTACCTCCTCCTCCCTCTCCAGGTCTCCTCCTGTCTTTACTGTGTTGCCCCTCTACCCACCTCCTCCTCCCTCTCCAGGTCTCCTCCTGTCTTTACTGTGTTGCCCCTCTACCACCTCCTCCCCTCTCCAGGTCTCCTCCTGTCTTTACTGTGTTGCCCTCTACCTCCTCCTCCCTCTCCAGGTCTCCTCCTGTCTTTACTGTGTTGCCCCTCTACCTCCTCCTCCTCCCTCTCCAGGTCTCCTCCTGTCTTTACTGTGTTGCCCCCTCTACCACCACCTCCTCTCTCTCCAGGTCTCCTCCTGTCTTTACTGTGTTGCCCCTCTACCACCCTCTTCCTCTCCAGGTCTCCTCCTGTCTTTACTGTGTTGCCCCTCTACCACCACCTCCTCTCTCTCTCCAGGTCTCCTCCTGTCTTTACTGTGTTGCCCCTCTACCTCCTCCTCCTCCCTCTCCAGGTCTCCTCCTGTCTTTACTGTGTTGCCCCTCTACCACCTCCTCCTCCCTCTCCAGGTCTCCTCCTGTCTTTACTGTGTTGCCCTCTACCACCTCTTCCCTCTCCAGGTCTCCTCCTGTCTTTACTGTGTTGCCCTCTACCACCTCCTCCTCCCTCTCCAGGTCTCCTCCTGTCTTTACTGTGTTGCCCCTCTACCACCTCTTCTGTCCTCTCCAGGTCTCCTCCTGTCTTTACTGTGTTGCCCCTCTACCACCACCTCCTCTCTCTCCAGGTCTCCTCCTGTCTTTACTGTGTTGCCCCTCTACCCCCTCTTCCCTCTCCAGGTCTCCTCCTGTCTTTACTGTGTTGCCCCTCTACCACCTCCTCCTCCCTCTCCAGGTCTCCTCCTGTCTTTACTGTGTTGCCCCTCTACCACCTCCTCCTCCCTCTCCAGGTCTCCTCCTGTCTTTACTGTGTTGCCCCTCTACCACCACCTCCTCTCTCTCCAGGTCTCCTCCTGTCTTTACTGTGTTGCCCCTCTACCCCTCTTCCCTCTCCAGGTCTCCTCCTGTCTTTACTGTGTTGCCCCTCTACCACCACCTCCTCTCTCTCCAGGTCTCCTCCTGTCTTTACTGTGTTGCCCCTCTACCCCTCTTCCTCTCCAGGTCTCCTCCTGTCTTTACTGTGTTGCCCCTCTACCACCTCCTCCTCCCTCTCCAGGTCTCCTCCTGTCTTTACTGTGTTGCCCCTCTACCACCACCTCCTCTCTCTCCAGGTCTCCTCCTGTCTTTACTGTGTTGCCCTCTACCCCCTCTTCCCTCTCCAGGTCTCCTCCTGTCTTTACTGTGTTGCCCCTCTACCACCTCCTCCCTCCCCCTCTCCAGGTCTCCTCCTGTCTTTACTGTGTTGCCCCTCTACCACCACCTCCTCTCTCTCCAGGTCTCCTCCTGTCTTTACTGTGTTGCCCTCTACCCCCTCCTCCTCCCTCTCCAGGTCTCCTCCTGTCTTTACTGTGTTGCCCTCTACCACCTCCTCCTCCCTCTCCAGGTCTCCTCCTGTCTTTACTGTGTTGCCCCTCTACCAGGCAGCCTCCTCCCTCTCCAGGTCTCCTCCTGTCTTTACTGTGTTGCCCCTCTACCACCTCCTCCTCCCTCTCCAGGTCTCCTCCTGTCTTTACTGTGTTGCCCCTCTACCACCTCCTCCTCCCTCTCCAGGTCTCCTCCTGTCTTTACTGTGTTGCCCTCTACCTCCTCCTCCCTCTCCAGGTCTCCTCCTGTCTTTACTGTGTTGCCCTCTACCACCACCTCCTCTCTCTCCAGGTCTCCTCCTGTCTTTACTGTGTTGCCCCTCTACCTCCTCCTCCCTCTCCAGGTCTCCTCCTGTCTTTACTGTGTTGCCCCTCTACCACCACCTCCTCTCTCTCCAGGTCTCCTCCTGTCTTTACTGTGTTGCCCCTCTACCACCTCCTCCTCCCTCTCCAGGTCTCCTCCTGTCTTTACTGTGTTGCCCCTCTACCTCCTCCTCCCTCTCCAGGTCTCCTCCTGTCTTTACTGTGTTGCCCCCTCTACCACTCCCCCTCCTCCCTCTCCAGGTCTCCTCCTGTCTTTACTGTGTTGCCCCTCTACCTCCTCCTCCCTCTCCAGGTCTCCTCCTGTCTTTACTGTGTTGCCCCTCTACCTCCTCCTCCCTCTCCAGGTCTCCTCCTGTCTTTACTGTGTTGCCCCTCTACCACCCCCTCCTCCTCCCTCTCCAGGTCTCCTCCTGTCTTTACTGTGTTGCCCCTCTACCTCCTCCTCCCTCTCCAGGTCTCTCCTGTCTTTACTGTGTTGCCCCTCTACCTCCTCTCCCTCCCTCTCCAGGTCTCCTCCTGTCTTTACTGTGTTGCCCCTCTACCACCTCCTCCTCCCTCTCCAGGTCTCCCTCTAGTGGTAGCTGGCAGGACCCTGTCTTTACTGTGCTGTCCTCTCCAGGTCTCCCCTCTAGTGGTAGCTGGCAGGACCTAAAGGACCACATGCGCGAGGCAGGTGATGTATGTTACGCTGACGTGTTCCGTGACGGTACCGGGCGTGGTGGAGTTCGACGCAAGGAGGACATGACCTACGCTGTCCGCAAGCTGGACAACACCAAGTTCCGCTCCCACGAGGTAGGTCAGAGGTCAGAGGTTGGTCTGGACTCCAGGCGTGAAAACTGTTGGTTGGAGTCCACACTGTACTCTGTGTCTCTTATCAGGCAGCCTTCTCTCTCTCCTGTGTGTTTAGGAGAGACTGCATGTGCGTGTGAAGGTGGACGGACCTCGCAGCCCGAGTTACGGACGCTCCCGCTCGTAGCCGTAGCAACGGGCGTAGCAACGGGCGAGCAACAGCCGCTCGCGCAGCCACCGCCGCGACGCAGCCGTCCCTCGCCACGCTACTCACCACGACACTCCCGATCACGCTCCCGCAGCTAGACACAAACCACATACACACACCTCCAGCCCAGCGGCCCCCCAGGGAGAGGATACATCAGACCAGGAGACGGACAGACGCCGCCCGGTGGACATTCTAATGAATTACACCTAATGTTCTCTTGCCTCGGCTACCTCTTGTTCTTTCATCCCCGTTTCCTGGTCTAGTTTGCCTCAGCTGTGGTTTTGGCTTATGACCTCTGTTCTCTTTGTATCTGCTGACCCCTCATCTTCCCCTGCTCTCTTTCCCATCCCCCCATCTGTGTAAAGGGCTTTAATTGTTCTGTTTCTGTTAGTTTTGACTGGGGGGGTGAGAGGTTTAATTTTGTGTTTATGTGGTTATTTTCTTTGGCCTGTTGTGGTGTCTGTGATGTGTTGTTGTGCTGACCTCTGACCTGTCTGTCGTGTCTCTCTGTAGAGATCACAGGAGCAAGCTGATAGGCTGCTGGGAAACAGGAAACTGTTCATATTAGGATTAACAGGAGGAGCAGGAGGAGTCAAATACCAGCCAATGGTATGACTGCAGTAGTCTCTCATCCAATCAGCTGTCAGACCTGATGTTTTAGTGACCAGTAATATTATTGAACTGGTTTTAACTTTCTACTCTTAACTCTCTCATATTAGAGTGCTTTGCCACCTCTCCTTCCCTCAATCCCATCCTCCCCTGGTTTTCTATTCACGGTTTCTGGTCAGAGTAGCATGCATGGTGTGTCTGTGGAGGTAGTGTGACTGTGGAGGTAGTGTGTCTGTAGGGTAGTGCGTAGGTAGGGTAGGGTAGTGCGTCTGTAGGGTAGTGCGTAGGTAGGGTAGGGTAGTGCGTCTGTAGGGTAGTGCGTAGGTAGGGTAGGGTAGTGCGTCGGTAGGGTAGGGTAGTGCGTCTGTAGGGTAGGGTAGTGCGTCTGTAGGGTAGGGTAGTGCGTCGGTAGGGTAGGGTAGTGCGTCTGTAGGGTAGTGCGTCGGTAGGGTAGTGGTAGGGTAGTGCGTCGGTAGGGTAGTGCGTCGGTAGGGTAGTGCGTCGGTAGGGTAGGGTAGTGCGTCGGTAGGGTAGGGTAGTGCGTCGGTAGGGTAGGGTAGTGCGTCGGTGGTGGCAGTATCAATAGGACAGTGTGTGTGTGTCTGGCATTGTTATTAGTGGTTGGTTAGTCTTGGTTCAGAGAACTTTAGTTATAATGTTGAGGTGAGTTTTGTGTAAATGTCTTCTCTTAAACACAGCTTTCAGAGCCAGCAGGTTGTGATGGCTGATTGGCTGTAGCTAGACTTGGGCGGTATACCGTATACCAATATATCAGACCCAACAACACAGAAATAACACAGTCTTGTATAACTAACCTTGGGGCTGGGCGGTATACCGTATTTTACTATACACAGATATTGATGCAGGGACCGGTTTGGGTTTTTACTTTACCTTCTATAACGATATTTGAACGTTTGGTTTGTTAAATGTGATACGCTGTGTGTAACGTCCGTTTTTATAGTTGACTTGGCTACTTGGGTCGTCTCTCGCCATGCCGCCTTCTAGCCCCGCCCCTGTCACTCAAGGAGCATAATGGTTGTTGCTTGACCAGGAGACGCTTTCATTCAGTCTGCATGGTCAATGTAACATTACCATGTTGGCTAACCAGGAGACTCTTTCATTCAGTCTGCATGGTCAATGTAACACTACCATGTTGGCTAACCAGGAGACTCTTCGTTCAGTCTGCATGGTCAATGTAACACTACCATGTTGGCTAACCAGGAGACTCTTGCATTCAGTCTGCATGGTCAATGTAACACTACCATGTTGGCTAACCAGGAGACTCTTTCATTCAGTCTGCATGGTCAATGTAACACTACCATGTTGGCTAACCAGGAGACTCTTTCATTCAGTCTGCATGGTCAATGTAACACTACCATGTTGGCTAACCAGGAGACTCTTTCATTCAGTCTGCATGGTCAATGTAACACTACCATGTTGGCTAACCAGGAGACTCTTTCATTCAGTCTGCATGGTCAATGTAACACTACCATGTTGGCTAACCAGGAGAGTCTTGCATTCAGTCTGCATGGTCAATGTAACACTACCATGTTGGCTAACCAGGAGAGTCTTTCATTCAGTCTGCATGGTCAATGTAACACTACCATGTTGGCTAACCAGGAGACTCTTTCATTCAGTCTGCATGGTCAATGTAACACTACCATGTTGGCTAACCAGGAGACTCTTTCATTCAGTCTGCATGGTCAATGCTGACCACTACCATGTTGGCTAACCAGGAGACTCTTTCATTCAGTCTGCATGGTCAATGTAACACTACCATGTTGGCTAACCAGGAGGCTCTTTCATTCAGTCTGCATGGTCAATGTAACACGTGCAACAATGTTGATGACAATGCTGTTTTCACTTTGCTTCTGAATATAAATCCACTAGTGTTCTATAATTACACTGTTAGTTTGTTTCTTACATCTGCAAATTTGTATTTTCGTAGCAAGTTGGGCCTATATCTTGTTGGCCGCTAATGCTAACTGCTAGCTCGCTAATAAATGTACCGAATCAGAGCAAATGTAACTAGCTATACAGCCTGATAATACCAGTGATGGTGTAGAACTAAGTCGGCATGTTGGTACAACAGTATTTTAGAAATCAGAGGAACATGTGAATGTCAGTTACATGAAGTGACTAAGAGAACCTTCAATGTAGCCAAAGATTAAGAGTCCCATAGGAAACACTGACCATCACCTTGGTTCCTACCCTGTCACAATAACTCCTCCTGGCATTTTCATGTCAAACAACACAGTATTCAAAGTGCCCACAATTATATTCGAACTATAGAATTAACCCTTCCTAGCTAGTCATTATTTCCTTTTATTTCAACAGTTCACCCAGGTGTTTTGCTCTAAATCTCAAGTCCAATTGCAATATTTGGTTAAAAATAAGGCCTAGTTTGTTTTTGTTGCCCATATTGTGCAGCCAGTCTGGCAGTGTGGAAATGATCTCAAATGAGTGCAGAAATGTATGAAAATGTTTTTGGTTGAATTGAACAGAAAAAAGAGACTAATTTGAAATCACATGTATTGGGTTGGTAACAATATTCATAAAGAAAATTTAAGGACTTTTATTGAAAAACATTAAATACTGGCATACCATTTTTTATTTTTTTTTATTTTTTATTATTATTTTTTTTTAATAAATGTTTTTACACCGTGATATATTCTGGCCATATCGCCAAGCCCTAACAATAGCAGGTTGTGATAGTGTGGCTGATTGGCTGAAGCAGGCTGTGAGTGATTCTAACCTGTTGCTCCTTCCTTCTCTCTGTTGGGTGATCTGTCTCAAGGAGGGCTGTGATTGGAGGAGGGCTCTGTCTCCCGTCCTGAGCCAATCAGACCTTCAGGATTCAGGATCAGAGCAGGGATTAGGATTAAGGATGGAGAGAGAACGCGGAGTGGGACAGGAGCATAGGATCGGGACCAGCCCCAGGCCACAGCCCAGCCCACTGGAACCTAGATACTAGACCTAAGTCACTCAAATGGCTCTCAAACACCCAAAATTAGTTTATTCCCCCCACCCACCCACCCGTGTGGACTCCACAGCGTCCTTCTAGGATCCTGACCAGCGTTCTTTTATTTAAGTGGAGCTCAACGCAAAACCAGGAGTCTGGCTCAGGATGGAGGGAGGCGCACATAAGGAGATTGGTAACTAGAAGGGAATTATAATCTGGGGGGGTTAAATGTGTTTGTTCATTAAAGGGATGGAGGGTAATGTGTTTGTTTGGAGGGAGGGTGTGTTTATTTTTTATTTTTAAGGTTTGCATTGTTTCCTCAGTAGATTTTATGATTAGTTTGTTTCCCAAGTTGGTAACTTTTCATGTTTCAGCACCTCTTCAATAAAGTGTCTTCGACAGGAGCTATGCTATGTCTGTGTGCCTCTGATTCTTGTTCCTGATGATTCTGCTACAGTAGCTACAGCAGGGATGCAAACTAGTCACCTTTCGGGCGAAATGTGCCGTTTTAAATCCAAAATAGGTGACCTACGTGATTTGTGTCGATCCAATGAAACGTTTTAGGGGGGATCTTTGAATCCCTATTGGCTGTCAGTGAATGAGTGACGTGCGTTTGGACCAATCCCGGCTGTTTCAAGGCTCAGCCAGTCGTTCACATGGCAACAGAACGCAGCGCCCGACTGAAAGAAGAGACTTGTCCCGTTACAGCAGCGCGTCTCCCTGAACGGTAACTGAGGTAACGGAAGGTGAGACCGGGGCGAGGAAACAGTAGGAGAGACCGGGGCGAGGTAACGGTAGGAGAGAGACCGGGGCGAGGTAACAGTAGGAGAGAGACCGGGGCGAGGTAACAGTAGGAGAGAGACCGGGGCGAGGTAACGGTAGGAGAGAGACCGGGGCGAGGTAACGGTAGGAGAGAGACCGGGGCGAGGTAACGGTAGGTGAGAGACCGGGGCGAGGTAACGGTAGGTGAGAGACCGGGGCGAGGTAACGGTAGGTGAGAGACCGGGGCGAGGTAACGGTAGGTGAGAGACCGGGGCGAGGTAACGGTAGGTGAGAGACCGGGGCGAGGTAACGGTAGGTGAGAGACCGGGGCGAGGTAACGGTAGGTGAGAGACCGGGGCGAGGTAACGGTAGGTGAGAGACCGGGGCGAGGTAACGGTAGGTGAGAGACCGGGGCGAGGTAACGGTAGGTGAGAGACCAAGTATGATTAGCAATAGTATTATCTTGTAACGTTATACGACTCCTTGCCTTTCCTGAAGTTATAACGCGTTAGGTGCTTATTGACCCTGGCAATCTGTGAAATGATGTGAACTGATGTTTTGGATTACTTTTGAATGAGAGAATTATGTGAAAATGAGGCGTTGTTTGTTAAACCGTTAAACTGGGCCTGTTTTAAACTGGATGCCACTATAGAGGTGAAAAACCACACTCTCCTCGATTTCAATACAGTGGTATAAAGTGCTATGCCAGGTGACTACCTGCCTGAAAGAGAAAAATTATACCAACAACTGGTCTCATGCTCTACTGGCACATTGTACAACAGATGTCCACAGGCAGAACGTGTACAATGTAAATATGTTCAGTGTAGCCCCAAATATATTGCTTTTGTTGTGTTGAATTTGACAGTAATACGTGAGGGGGGTTGTATTACATTTCTTTCTCGGTGAACTTTATTTTTGCTCACATGTAGCCTTGTGCACTGGGTTTGTCTATAATGACCATATTCTATTTCTACTTTAAGATGTTTTTCCCCCAAGTGTAATATTTGTTTGTGTGTGGTCACAAGCATTCTATTATAAAGGCTGTCATGACTGAAATATTGGTGTATTGATTTTTTTCTGAAGACTGTTGTGGAAATTTCCTCTATTTACCAAATCATGGGAGCAAACCATACACAAGTCAGTTAGTTATCAAAGTCAATCTTTAATTATATGAGCTCTATCACAATCCTGTGACTCTCAGGCAATTCAGTGTCTAACCATGAATTCTCTGAGAGCCCCCTTACAATGCAACTGAGTTCCTTTAATAGCAAAGACGCACATAGTCAGAACGCATAGACACAATTCATCGTTCAGCTTTGTCTCCTTACTCAAACCCCAGAACCAATACACCAATCCATATCAACAGGCATATATCAAATTGTCATTTAGATACAACCAACTCTAAATACAACCTCACGGAGAGGATAGAAAGATTCCAGACACTGCCATCCTCCATGTGGAAAAGTAGGGAGTGAACTGGCACACACAGTGGAGCAAGAGATATGTTTACACATGATGACACTTTGACCTCTCCCCTCTCTGCGGCCCATGCAACTTAGTCTCGACATAGAACAGATAACTGCAACCCTGCCACAGTATTATACAAAAATACCATTCTGATGAGAAGTAACTTACACACATTTGATGAATATAAAACATCTTACAAATATTACCAACAAATTCTGACTCTTCCACGACAAGACTTGAGTGTCATTTGCAGTAAAGTCATGGCATATATTATAAAGTCATGGCATATATTATAAAGTCATGGCATATATTATAAAGTCATGGCATATATTATAAAGTCATGGCATATATTATAAAGTCATGGCATATATGGTGTCACATTAACCACTTATTGTACACACAGAGACTGATCATGTAGATTCTGTTTTAATGGTTATGAATCCAGTCAGTATCTGGTGGTGTTCTCCTGCTCAGAGACTGATCATGTAGATTCTGTTTAATGGTTATGAATCCAGTCAGTATCTGGTGGTCTTCCCTGCACAGAGACTGATCATGTAGATTCTGTTTTAATGGTTATGAATCCAGTCAGTATCTGGTGGTCTTCCCTGCTCAGAGACTGATCATGTAGATTCTGTTTAATGGTTATGAATCCAGTCAGTATCTGGTGGTCTTCCCCTGCTCAGAGACTGATCATGTAGATTCTGTTTTAATGGTTATGAATCCAGTCAGTATCTGGTGGTCTTCCCCTGCTCAGAGACTGATCATGTAGATTCTGTTTTAATGGTTATGAATCCAGTCAGTATCTGGTGGTGTTCCCCTGCTCAGAGACTGATCATGTAGATTCTGTTTTAATGGTTATGAATCCAGTCAGTATCTGGTGGTCTTCCCCTGCACAGAGACTGATCATGTAGATTCTGTTTAATGGTTATGAATCCAGTCAGTATCTGGTGGTCTTCCCCTGCACAGAGACTGATCATGTAGATTCTGTTTTAATGGTTATGAATCCAGTCAGTATCTGGTGGTCTTCCCTGCTCAGAGACTGATCATGTAGATTCTGTTTTAATGGTTATGAATCCAGTCAGTATCTGGTGGTCTTCTCCTGCTCAGAGACTGATCATGTAGATTCTGTTTTAATGGTTATGAATCCAGTCAGTATCTGGTGGTGTTCTCCTGCTCAGAGACTGATCATGTAGATTCTGTTTTAATGGTTATGAATCCAGTCAGTATCTGGTGGTGTTCTCCTGCTCAGAGACTGATCATGTAGATTCTGTTTTAATGGTTATGAATCCAGTCAGTATCTGGTGGTCTTCTCCTGCTCAGAGACTGATCATGTAGATTCTGTTTTAATGGTTATGAATCCAGTCAGTATCTGGTGGTATTCCCCTGCTCAGAGACTGATCATGTAGATTCTGTTTTAATGGTTATGAATCCAGTCAGTATCTGGTGGTGTCCCCCTGCACAGAGACTGATCATGTAGATTCTGTTTAATGGTTATGAATCCAGTCAGTATCTGGTGGTATTCCCTGCTCAGAGACTGATCATGTAGATTCTGTTTTAATGGTTATGAATCCAGTCAGTATCTGGTGGTCTTCCCCTGCTCAGAGACTGATCATGTAGATTCTGTTTTAATGGTTATGAATCCAGTCAGTATCTGGTGGTCTTCCCCTGCTCAGAGACTGATCATGTAGATTCTGTTTTAATGGTTATGAATCCAGTCAGTATCTGGTGGTCTTCCCTGCTCAGAGACTGATCATGTAGATTCTGTTTTAATGGTTATGAATCCAGTCAGTATCTGGTGGTGTTCCCTGCTCAGAGACTGATCATGTAGATTCTGTTTTAATGGTTATGAATCCAGTCAGTATCTGTGGGCTTCCCTGCACAGAGACTGATCATGTAGATTCTGTTTAATGGTTATGAATCCAGTCAGTATCTGGTGGTCTTCCCCTGCACAGAGACTGATCATGTAGATTCTGTTTTAATGGTTATGAATCCAGTCAGTATCTGGTGGTGTTCCCCTGCTCAGAGACTGATCATGTAGATTCTGTTTTAATGGTTATGAATCCAGTCAGTATCTGGTGGTCTTCCCCTGCTCAGAGACTGATCATGTAGATTCTGTTTTAATGGTTATGAATCCAGTCAGTATCTGGTGGTCTTCCCTGCTCAGAGACTGATCATGTAGATTCTGTTTTAATGGTTATGAATCCAGTCAGTATCTGGTGGTCTTCTCCTGCTCAGAGACTGATCATGTAGATTCTGTTTTAATGGTTATGAATCCAGTCAGTATCTGGTGGTCTTCTCCTGCTCAGAGACTGATCATGTAGATTCTGTTTTAATGGTTATGAATCCAGTCAGTATCTGGTGGTCTTCTCCTGCTCAGAGACTGATCATGTAGATTCTGTTTTAATGGTTATGAATCCAGTCAGTATCTGGTGGTCTTCTCCTGCTCAGAGACTGATCATGTAGATTCTGTTTTAATGGTTATGAATCCAGTCAGTATCTGGTGGTCTTCCCCTGCTCAGAGACTGATCATGTAGATTCTGTTTTAATGGTTATGAATCCAGTCAGTATCTGGTGGTCTCTCCTGCTCAGAGACTGATCATGTAGATTCTGTTTTAATGGTTATGAATCCAGTCAGTATCTGGTGGTGTTCTCCTGCTCAGAGACTGATCATGTAGATTCTGTTTTAATGGTTATGAATCCAGTCAGTATCTGGTGGTGTTCTCCTGCTCAGAGACTGATCATGTAGATTCTGTTTTAATGGTTATGAATCCAGTCAGTATCTGGTGGTCTTCTCCTGCTCAGAGACTGATCATGTAGATTCTGTTTTAATGGTTATGAATCCAGTCAGTATCTGGTGGTATTCCCCCTGCTCAGAGACTGATCATGTAGATTCTGTTTTAATGGTTATGAATCCAGTCAGTATCTGGTGGTGTCCCCTGCACAGAGACTGATCATGTAGATTCTGTTTAATGGTTATGAATCCAGTCAGTATCTGGTGGTATTCCCCTGCTCAGAGACTGATCATGTAGATT
Organism: Oncorhynchus keta; assembly: GCF_023373465.1. Lineage (NCBI taxonomy): Eukaryota > Metazoa > Chordata > Actinopteri > Salmoniformes > Salmonidae > Oncorhynchus > Oncorhynchus keta. The sequence goes on from NW_026283748.1 coordinate 63,835, forward strand.
CTGTTTTAATGGTTATGAATCCAGTCAGTATCTGGTGGTCTTCCCTGCTCAGAGACTGATCATGTAGATTCTGTTTTAATGGTTATGAATCCAGTCAGTATCTGGTGGTCTTCCTGCTCAGAGACTGATCATGTAGATTCTGTTTTTAATGGTTATGAATCCAGTCAGTATCTGGTGGTCTTCCCCCTGCTCAGAGACTGATCATGTAGATTCTGTTTTAATGGTTATGAATCCAGTCAGTATCTGGTGGTCTTCCCCTGCTCAGAGACTGATCATGTAGATTCTGTTTTAATGGTTATGAATCCAGTCAGTATCTGGTGGTCTTCCCCTGCTCAGAGACTGATCATGTAGATTCTGTTTTAATGGTTATGAATCCAGTCAGTATCTGGTGGTATTCCCCTGCTCAGAGACTGATCATGTAGATTCTGTTTTAATGGTTATGAATCCAGTCAGTATCTGGTGGTCTTCCCCTGCTCAGAGACTGATCATGTAGATTCTGTTTTAATGGTTATGAATCCAGTCAGTATCTGGTGGTCTTCCCCTGCTCAGAGACTGATCATGTAGATTCTGTTTTAATGGTTATGAATCCAGTCAGTATCTGGTGGTCTTCCCCTGCTCAGAGACTGATCATGTAGATTCTGTTTTAATGGTTATGAATCCAGTCAGTATCTGGTGGTCTTCCCCTGCTCAGAGACTGATCATGTAGATTCTGTTTTAATGGTTATGAATCCAGTCAGTATCTGGTGGTCTTCTCCTGCTCAGAGACTGATCATGTAGATTCTGTTTTAATGGTTATGAATCCAGTCAGTATCTGGTGGTGTTCTCCTGCTCAGAGACTGATCATGTAGATTCTGTTTTAATGGTTATGAATCCAGTCAGTATCTGGTGGTCTTCCCTGCTCAGAGACTGATCATGTAGATTCTGTTTTAATGGTTATGAATCCAGTCAGTATCTGGTGGTCTTCCCCCTGCTCAGAGACTGATCATGTAGATTCTGTTTTAATGGTTATGAATCCAGTCAGTATCTGGTGGTCTTCTCCTGCTCAGAGACTGATCATGTAGATTCTGTTTTAATGGTTATGAATCCAGTCAGTATCTGGTGGTCTTCCCCTGCTCAGAGACTGATCATGTAGATTCTGTTTTAATGGTTATGAATCCAGTCAGTATCTGGTGGTGTTCCCCTGCTCAGAGACTGATCATGTAGATTCTGTTTTAATGGTTATGAATCCAGTCAGTATCTGGTGGTATTCCCCCTGCTCAGAGACTGATCATGTAGATTCTGTTTTAATGGTTATGAATCCAGTCTGTTTTAATGGTATCTGGTGGTCTTCCCCTGCTCAGAGACTGATCATGTAGATTCTGTTTTAATGGTTATGAATCCAGTCAGTATCTGGTGGTCTTCCCCTGCTCAGAGACTGATCATGTAGATTCTGTTTTAATGGTTATGAATCCAGTCAGTATCTGGTGGTGTTCTCCTGCTCAGAGACTGATCATGTAGATTCTGTTTTAATGGTTATGAATCCAGTCAGTATCTGGTGGTCTTCCCTGCTCAGAGACTGATCATGTAGATTCTGTTTTAATGGTTATGAATCCAGTCAGTATCTGGTGGTCTTCTCCTGCTCAGAGACTGATCATGTAGATTCTGTTTTAATGGTTATGAATCCAGTCAGTATCTGGTGGTGTTCTCCTGCTCAGAGACTGATCATGTAGATTCTGTTTTAATGGTTATGAATCCAGTCAGTATCTGGTGGTCTTCCCCTGCTCAGAGACTGATCATGTAGATTCTGTTTTAATGGTTATGAATCCAGTCAGTATCTGGTGGTCTTCCCTGCTCAGAGACTGATCATGTAGATTCTGTTTTAATGGTTATGAATCCAGTCAGTATCTGGTGGTCTTCCCCTGCTCAGAGACTGATCATGTAGATTCTGTTTTAATGGTTATGAATCCAGTCAGTATCTGGTGGTGTTCTCCTGCTCAGAGACTGATCATGTAGATTCTGTTTTAATGGTTATGAATCCAGTCAGTATCTGGTGGTGTTCTCCTGCTCAGAGACTGATCATGTAGATTCTGTTTTAATGGTTATGAATCCAGTCAGTATCTGGTGGTCTTCCCTGCTCAGAGACTGATCATGTAGATTCTGTTTTAATGGTTATGAATCCAGTCAGTATCTGGTGGTCTTCCCCTGCTCAGAGACTGATCATGTAGATTCTGTTTTAATGGTTATGAATCCAGTCAGTATCTGGTGGTGTTCTCCTGCTCAGAGACTGATCATGTAGATTCTGTTTTAATGGTTATGAATCCAGTCAGTATCTGGTGGTCTTCCTGCTCAGAGACTGATCATGTAGATTCTGTTTAATGGTTATGAATCCAGTCAGTATCTGGTGGTCTTCTCCTGCTCAGAGACTGATCATGTAGATTCTGTTTTAATGGTTATGAATCCAGTCAGTATCTGGTGGTGTTCTCCTGCTCAGAGACTGATCATGTAGATTCTGTTTTAATGGTTATGAATCCAGTCAGTATCTGGTGGTCTTCCCCTGCTCAGAGACTGATCATGTAGATTCTGTTTTAATGGTTATGAATCCAGTCAGTATCTGGTGGTCTTCCCCTGCTCAGAGACTGATCATGTAGATTCTGTTTTAATGGTTATGAATCCAGTCAGTATCTGGTGGTCTTCCCCTGCTCAGAGACTGATCATGTAGATTCTGTTTTAATGGTTATGAATCCAGTCAGTATCTGGTGGTGTTCCCCTGCTCAGAGACTGATCATGTAGATTCTGTTTTAATGGTTATGAATCCAGTCAGTATCTGGTGGTGTTCTCCTGCTCAGAGACTGATCATGTAGATTCTGTTTTAATGGTTATGAATCCAGTCAGTATCTGGTGGTCTTCCCCTGCTCAGATGTTGCACCAACCAATGGTGGCATAATGGTGGCATAATGGTGGCACAATGGTGGCACGCTACGGCATTGGCTGTCACTGATAGGTGAAATAACGATCCAGACGTTGTAAGATCTGTCTGGCGTCTGCAATGTCTGAGCTCTGGAACGCACCTATTACGTTGTACAGGACAGCGTAGTGACAAATTCAATAAGATTAGCAAGTATGCAACATTTGAGAATAAATCACTATTATTGATAGGAGGGGACTTGAAAATTACTATAGATAATTTAACTGATAGATGGCCCCAGGGAGGCCAACCAATCAGAATTTGGGTTTAATACTTTTTATTGAAAAGTTTGATCTTACTGATATATGGAGAGAGAGGTTTCTGACCGAAAGATCATTCACTTGGAGTAATAAAACAGGTTCCAGACAATACAGAATATATTTTTGTCTTATATCCAAACTGTCAGATTTCACTGGAAGGCTCTCCCAACAGTGGATGATGGAGGTCTCTGATCTCTCTGTCCCTTCTTGTTTTTTCCGCAGCTCTGTGGATTTTGATGACCAAAGGAAGGAAGGATGCCTTGAGCTCGATCAGCTGCATTTCAAAGTCCTCAATCCCCATCCACTGAAACACAGACAGATCCAAGTCACTGTCCTCAAAGTTGTCTGGCTTGATCAAAAAATCAAACATTGGGCCAGGTTGCTTGACATCTGACAGAGAACTCTGACTTCAGTTCCCCATGTACACTCTGTCAGCACTGACCGTGTGTGGAGTTGACATCCCTTTGAGTTGCTTGAAGTAGCGGAACGTTCCATCTTGAATATCCTTGCGAGTAGACATTTTATTTAGCTTGGCAACGAATGCCTTCCATGCATGTAACAGTTCCAGGACTGTTTCCCTGAACCCTGAAGATGCACGTCGAGGTGTCCTGTTATGTCAGTGAGAAATATCCGTTTTATAAGCCAACCCCAAGCTCTGGGTAGTTTTGACCCTTTTCAGCCAGAAAGGCTAAAACCGTATCCAAACACTCCACGAACCGTTCCAGAACCTTCCTTCAACATAACCCACCTGACACTGCAGTGAAGAGGCCAAGTCTTTGTGGATTAGTTCCATCTCTTCCAGCAGTCACTGAAACTGTCTGTGTGTCGAAGACGAGCGAACAACAAGGAAATTCACTATTTTATTTACATAGCATCACGGTAGCATTTTAACCACAGTAGCATCACGGTACCATTTAACTACAGTAGCATCACGGTACCATTTAACTACAGTAGCATCACGGTACCATTTTTAACCACAGTAGCATCACGGTACCATTTTAACTACAGTAGCATCACGGTACCATTTAACTACAGTAGCATCACGGTACCATTTAACTACAGTAGCATCACAGTACCATTTAACTACAGTAGCATCACGGTACCATTTAACTACAGTAGCATCACGGTAGCATTTTAACTACAGTAGCATCACGGTAGCATTTTAACTACAGTAGCATCACGGTACCATTTTAACCACAGTAGCATCACGGTACCATTTTAACTACAGTAGCATCACGGTACCATTTTAACCACAGTAGCATCACGGTACCATTTTAACTACAGTAGCATCACGGTACCATTTTAACCACAGTAGCATCACGGTACCATTTTAACCACAGTAGCATCACGGTACCATTTAACCACAGTAGCATCACGGTACCATTTAACCACAGTAGCATCACGGTAGCATTTTAACCACAGTAGCATCACGGTACCATTTAACTACAGTAGCATCACGGTACCATTTAACTACAGTAGCATCACGGTACCATTTTTAACCACAGTAGCATCACGGTACCATTTTAACTACAGTAGCATCACGGTACCATTTAACTACAGTAGCATCACGGTACCATTTTAACTACAGTAGCATCACGGTAGCATTTTAACTACAGTAGCATCACGGTACCATTTTAACCACAGTAGCATCACGGTACCATTTTAACTACAGTAGCATCACGGTACCATTTTAACCACAGTAGCATCACGGTACCATTTAACCACAGTAGCATCACGGTAGCATTTTAACCACAGTAGCATCACGGTACCATTTTACTACAGTAGCATCACGGTACCATTTAACTACAGTAGCATCACGGTACCATTTAACTACAGTAGCATCACGGTACCATTTAACTACAGTAGCATCACGGTACCATTTAACTACAGTAGCATCACGGTACCATTTAACTATAGTAGCATCACGGTACCATTTAACTATAGTAGCATCACGGTACCATTTAACTACAGTAGCATCACGGTACCATTTAACTACAGTAGCATCACGGTACCATTTTAACTACAGTAGCATCACGGTACCATTTTAACTACAGTAGCATCACGGTACCATTTAACTACAGTAGCATCACGGTACCATTTTAACTACAGTAGCATCACGGTACCATTTAACTACAGTAGCATCACGGTACCATTTTAACCACAGTAGCATCACGGTACCATTTTAACCACAGTAGCATCACGGTACCATTTTAACTACAGTAGCATCACGGTACCATTTTAACTACAGTAGCATCACGGTACCATTTAACTACAGTAGCATCACGGTACCATTTAACTACAGTAGCATCACGGTACCATTTAACTACAGTAGCATCACGGTACCATTTAACTACAGTAGCATCACGGTACCATTTTAACTACAGTAGCATCACGGTACCATTTAACTACAGTAGCATCACGGTACCATTTTAACCACAGTAGCATCACGGTACCATTTTAACCACAGTAGCATCACGGTACCATTTTAACTACAGTAGCATCACGGTACCATTTAACTACAGTAGCATCACGGTACCATTTAACTACAGTAGCATCACGGTACCATTTTAACCACAGTAGCATCACGGTACCATTTTAACTACAGTAGCATCACGGTACCATTTTAACTACAGTAGCATCACGGTACCATTTTAACTACAGTAGCATCACGGTACCATTTAACTACAGTAGCATCACGGTACCATTTAACTACAGTAGCATCACGGTACCATTTAACTACAGTAGCATCACGGTACCATTTTAACTACAGTAGCATCACGGTACCATTTAACTACAGTAGCATCACGGTACCATTTAACTACAGTAGCATCACGGTACCATTTAACTACAGTAGCATCACGGTACCATTTAACTACAGTAGCATCACGGTACCATTTTAACTACAGTAGCATCACGGTACCATTTTAACCACAGTAGCATCACGGTACCATTTTAACTACAGTAGCATCACGGTACCATTTTAACCACAGTAGCATCACGGTACCATTTTAACTACAGTAGCATCACGGTACCATTTAACTACAGTAGCATCACGGTACCATTTAACTACAGTAGCATCACGGTACCATTTAACTACAGTAGCATCACGGTACCATTTTACTACAGTAGCATCACGGTACCATTTAACTACAGTAGCATCACGGTACCATTTAACTACAGTAGCATCACGGTACCATTTAACTACAGTAGCATCACGGTACCATTTTAACTACAGTAGCATCACGGTACCATTTTAACTACAGTAGCATCACGGTGCCATTTTAACTACAGTAGCATCACGGTACCATTTAACTACAGTAGCATCACGGTACCATTTAACTACAGTAGCATCACGGTACCATTTAACTATAGTAGCATCATGGTACCATTTTAACTACAGTAGCATCACGGTACCATTTAACTACAGTAGCATCACGGTACCATTTAACTACAGTAGCATCACGGTACCATTTTAACCACAGTAGCATCACGGTAGCATTTTAACTACAGTAGCATCACGGTAGCATTTTAACTACAGTAGCATCACGGTACCATTTAACTACAGTAGCATCACGGTACCATTTAACTACAGTAGCATCACGGTACCATTTAACTACAGTAGCATCACGGTACCATTTAACTACAGTAGCATCACGGTACCATTTTAACTACAGTAGCATCACGGTACCATTTTAACTACAGTAGCATCACGGTACCATTTTAACTACAGTAGCATCACGGTACCATTTAACTACAGTAGCATCACGGTACCATTTAACTACAGTAGCATCACGGTACCATTTAACTATAGTAGCATCATGGTACCATTTTAACTACAGTAGCATCACGGTACCATTTAACTACAGTAGCATCACGGTACCATTTAACTACAGTAGCATCACGGTACCATTTTAACCACAGTAGCATCACGGTAGCATTTTAACTACAGTAGCATCACGGTAGCATTTTAACTACAGTAGCATCACGGTACCATTTAACTACAGTAGCATCACGGTACCATTTAACTACAGTAGCATCACGGTACCATTTAACTACAGTAGCATCACGGTACCATTTTAACCACAGTAGCATCACGGTAGCATTTTAACTACAGTAGCATCACGGTACCATTTAACTACAGTAGCATCACGGTACCATTTAACTACAGTAGCATCACGGTACCATTTTAACCACAGTAGCATCACGGTAGCATTTTAACTACAGTAGCATCACGGTACCATTTAACTACAGTAGCATCACGGTACCATTTAACTACAGTAGCATCACGGTACCATTTAACTATAGTAGCATCACGGTACCATTTAACTACAGTAGCATCACGGTACCATTTAACTACAGTAGCATCACGGTACCATTTAACTACAGTAGCATCACGGTACCATTTAACTACAGTAGCATCACGGTACCATTTAACTACAGTAGCATCACGGTACCATTTTAACTACAGTAGCATCACGGTAGCATTTAACTACAGTAGCATCACGGTACCTACATTTGAATTTTAAATATTTGAACACATATCCGTGCCGTGGGGGATATCTTCGTGGGCTATACTCAGCCTTGTCTCCGGTGTCCTATGAATGAAGTATTCTTCCTCTCCCTCCCCTTCCAGAGGCGCTGAGCCCTGAGCCATGCCTCAGGACTACTTGGCCTGTCCCCAGTCCACCTAATCGTGCTGCTGCTCCAGTTTCAACTGTTCTACATGCGGCTATGGAACCCTGACCTGTTCACCGGACGTGCTACCTTGTCCCAGACCTGCTGTTTTTGATGATCTACTGCACCTGCTGTCTCTAACTCTTAATGATCAGCTATGAAAACCCAACTGACATTTACTCCTGAGGTGCTGACCTGTTGCACCCTCTACAACGACTGTGATTATTATTATTGGACCATGCTGGTCATTTATGAACATTTGAACATCTTGGCCATGTTCTGTTATAATCTCCACCGGCACAGCCAGAAGAGGACTGGCCACCCCTCATAGTCTGGTTCCTCTCTAGGTTTCTTCCTAGGTTCTGGCCTTTGGAGGAGTTTTTCCTAACCACAGTGCTTCTACACCTGCATTTGCTTTCTGTTTGGGGTTTTAGTCTGGGTTTCTGTACAGCACTTTGTGACATCGGCTGATGAAAAAAAGGGTCTTTATAAATACATGTCATTTATTGAGTAAATTGTAAAACATTTAAACTAAATCATTATTAGGTATTCTGTCTCCATGACACTAGCTGAATGTTTTCTCTCAACTCCTGTCAACTCCTGTCTCGTTAATGAGAGAGGATCTGTAGAGGACGTAAACACATCACAGTGTTGTTCAATAATATAGTAACGTCCTCAACGACAAATACTGCCGTTTGAGACATGGAAAATACCAAACGTAACCATGCAAACGAAATACGTTATACTTTGTTTTCCATATTCCACTGATGAGACAATGGCGACACCATGTGGACACGAGGTACAACCACAAACATATCCAGGCTTTATAATCAATCCACGACTCACCGGTTGGTTGAACTAGACTGGGATCGAGTCGTCATGCCTTTTCCTCGTCTCCACGCTGTTTCAATGGACGCCTTCGACTTGTTTCGTAAACTCGGAGCCGGAGCGAAATTTGATTTCAAGAGGTTTGGTAAAGATGCCGAACGATTTAAGGTAATGAGGACGATGTCCAATATTTCTCTATTCGTGTTCAGCGAGTAGTATTTGAACCCTGCAAAGATTTGAGCGGTTCGTTAGCGTGTCTTGCCCTCGATCTGTAGAGACACAGTCCAGCTAAATTAGCTAGTTTCAGGTTTAAAATGAATACATCTCGAACTCAATGTTTCGTTTATTCTCATAAATTGAAGTCCCGGATGATATTATCTATGTAACTTTCGATTGTTTTGGTTAACTAACATTATTCTGAACGTTTTGCAGTGAGATGTATCAGGACATATATCACATTAGGATTTAGCGGTCTTGGAGTATTGCTAGTTTTAGTAGTAGTAGTAGTAGTAGTAGTAGTAGTAGTATACTCTTGTCATTAACAATAGTTATATGTATTTATGGTACGTGTGTGCGTTCCAGGTGGTGAGATCTCAAGAGAAAGATGTATCTGACCACTATGGGATCGACTTTTTTCGGGACCGGAACAACCCACGGCAACCAGGAGCAGAGAGCGGAGGAGAAGCAAGACGAGGAGGGAGAGGGAGATGCTGCTGCAGGGAAAAGGAAACGACAGGATGAGGAGAAGACTGCAAAGAAGAAGAAAGATACTCAGGCTGAAGGTAGTATTTGGAGGCTTGTGTTCTACAGTGCGGTGAAAAAGTATTTACCCCTTTCTGATTCTCTATTTTTGATACTGAATGTTAAATCTTCAACCAAAACCTAATATTAGATAAAGATAACCTGTGTTTACAAATGGCAAAAAAATAGTGTACTTATTCAATTAACAAAGTTATGTAACACCCAATGCCCCTGTGTAAAAGTAATTGTCCACTTACACTCAATAACTGGTTGTGCCACCTTAGCTGCAGTGACTCCAACCAACCACTTCCTGTAGTTGATCAGTCCACCTTTAGCTCCAGTGACTCCAACCAACCACTTCCTGTAGTTGATCAGTCCACCTTTAGCTCCAGTGACTCCAACCAACCACTTCCTGTAGTTGATCAGTCCACCTTTAGCTGCAGTGACTAACCAACCACTTCCTGTCGTTGATCAGTCCACCTTTAGCTGCAGTGACTCCAACCAACCACTTCCTGTCGTTGATCAGTCCACCTTTAGCTGCAGTGACTAACCAACCACTTCCTGTCGTTGATCAGTCCACCTTAGCTCCAGTGACTCCAACCAACCACTTCCTGTAGTTGATCAGTCCACCTTTACCTGCAGTGACTCCAACCAACCACTTCCTGTTGTTGATCAGTCCACCTTTAGCTCCAGTGACTCCAACCAACCACTTCCTGTAGTTGATCAGTCCACCTTTAGCTGCAGTGACTCCAACCAACCACTTCCTGTCGTTGATCAGTCCACCTTTAGCTGTAATAACTCCAACCAACCACTTCCTGTAGTTGATCAGTCCACCTTTAGCTGCAGTGACTCCAACCAACCACTTCCTGTCGTTGATCAGTCCACCTTTAGCTGTAATAACTCCAACCAAACACTTCCTGTAGTTGATCAGTCCACCTTTAGCTGTAATAACTCCAACCAAACACTTCCTGTAGTTGATCAGTCCACCTTTAGCTCCAGTGACTCCAACCAAACACTTCCTGTAGTTGATCAGTCCACCTTTAACTTCAAAGACTCCAACCAAACACTTCCTGTAGTCTCTCACATCGATGTGGAGGAATTTTGGCCCACTCTTCCATGCAGAAATGCTTTAACTCAGTGACATTTTTGGGTTTTCAAGCTTGAAATGCTTGTTTCAAGTCCTGCCACAACATCTCAATTGGGATTAGGTCTGGACTTTGACTTGGCCATTTCCAAAACTTAATGTGTTGCTTTTTGGGCATCTTTCCACAGCGGTGTGTTCTGTGTGTTCTGTGTGTTTCAACTGGAGCTTATTGTTGTTTAAAATGACCCATGAATGAATTCAGCATTCTGATGGTCCCTGTCGTTTTGTTGTAGTGGCGTGTGAGGAGACCGAGGGCATCCTGTGGACCTCCTCTGCAGACAGGAAGTCTAAAGGCTTGAAGGAGGGGAGGGACAGAGACAAGACATCCATGAAGAGACTCCAACACCTCCACCAAGAGAAGGTATACACACACACACACACACACACACACACACACACACACACACACACACACAGCTCTTCGCTCTGTCTACCTGTTGAATCTCATCTCTGTGTGTTGTCAGGTGAACCGTGTCCGTATGCAACATCGTATCAACGTGCATGGCTGTGACGTGCCTGACCCAGTGTGCACCTTCTCCGAGCTGCAGTCCGAGTACGACCTGAACCCACGCGTCCTCCAGAACCTGTCCGCAGCTGGACTCACCATACCCACGCCCATCCAGATGCAGGCTATACCCCTGATGATGCATGTGAGTACACAGAGATGCATGACTGTATGGATATATAGAATGGAACACAGACTGATGAGTGTGTGGATATATATAGAATGGAACACAGGGACTGAGTGTGGATATATATAGAATGGAACACAGACTGATGAGAGTGTGGATATATATAGAATGGAACACAGGGACTGAGTGTGGATGTATATAGAATGGAACACAGGGACTGAGTGTGGATGTATATAGAATGGAACACAGGGACTGAGTGTGGATGTATATAGAATGGAACACAGGGACTGAGTGTGGATGTATATAGAATGGAACACAGGGACTGAGTGTGGATGTATATAGAATGGAACACAGGGACTGAGTGTGGATGTATATAGAATGGAACACAGGGACTGAGTGTGGATGTATATAGAATGGAACACAGGGACTGAGTGTGGATGTATATAGAATGGAACACAGGGACTGAGTGTGGATGTATATAGAATGGAACACAGGGACTGAGTGTGGATGTATATAGAATGGAACACAGGGACTGAGTGTGGATGTATATAGAATGGAACACAGGGACTGAGTGTGGATATATATAGAATGGAACACAGGGACTGAGTGTGGATGTATATAGAATGGAACACAGGGACTGAGTGTGGATGTATATAGAATGGAACACAGGGACTGAGTGTGGATATATATAGAATGGAACACAGGGACTGAGTGTGGATATATATAGAATGGAACACAGGGACTGAGTGTGGATATATAGAATGGAACACAGGGACTGAGTGTGGATATATATAGAATGGAACACAGGGACTGAGTGTGGATATATATAGAATGGAACACAGGGACTGAGTGTGGATATATATAGATTGGAACACAGGGACTGAGTGTGGATATATATAGAATGGAACACAGGGACTGAGTGTGGATATATATAGAATGGAACACAGGGACTGAGTGTGGATATATATAGAATGGAACACAGGGACTGAGTGTGGATATATATAGAATGGAACACAAGGACTGAGTGTGGATATATATAGAATGGAACACAGGGACTGAGTGTGGATATATATAGAATGGAACACAGGGACTGAGTGTGGATATATATAGAATGGAACACAGGGACTGAGTGTGGATATATATAGAATGGAACACAGGGACTGAGTATGGATATATAGAATGGAACACAGGGACTGAGTGTGGATATATATATAGAATGGAACACAGGGACTGAGTGTGGATATATATATAGAATGGAACACAGGGACTGAGTGTGGATATATATATAGAATGGAACACAGGGACTGAGTGTGGATATATATATAGAATGGAACACAGGGACTGAGTGTGGATGTATATAGAATGGAACACAGGGACTGAGTGTGGATGTATATAGAATGGAACACAGGGACTGAGTGTGGATGTATATAGAATGGAACACAGGGACTGAGTGTAGATATATAGAATGGAACACAGGGACTGAGTATGGATATATATAGAATGGAACACAGGGACTGAGTGTGGATATATATAGAATGGAACACAGGGACTGAGTGTGGATATATATATAGAATGGAACACAGGGACTGAGTGTGGATGTATATAGAATGGAACACAGGGACTGAGTGTGGATGTATATAGAATGGAACACAGGGACTGAGTGTGGATATATATAGAATGGAACACAGGGACTGAGTGTGGATATATATAGAATGGAACACAGGGACTGAGTGTGGATGTATATAGAATGGAACACAGGGACTGAGTGTGGATGTATATAGAATGGAACACAGGGACTGAGTATGGATGTATATAGAATGGAACACAGGGACTGAGTATGGATGTATATAGAATGGAACACAGGGACTGAGTGTGGATATATATAGAATGGAACACAGGGACTGAGTGTGGATATATAGAATGGAACACAGACTGAGTGTGGATATATATAGAATGGAACACAGACTGAGTGTGGATATATATAGAATGGAACACAGACTGAGTGTGGATATATATAGAATGGAACACAGACTGAGTGTGGATATATATAGAATGGAACACAGGGACTGAGTGTGGATGTATATAGAATGGAACACAGGGACTGAGTGTGGATGTATATAGAATGGAACACAGGGACTGAGTGTGGATGTATATAGAATGGAACACAGGGACTGAGTGTGGATGTATATAGAATGGAACACAGGGACTGAGTGTGGATGTATATAGAATGGAACACAGACTGAGTGTGGATATATATAGAATGGAACACAGACTGAGTGTGGATATATATAGAATGGAACACAGACTGAGTGTGGATATATATAGAATGGAACACAGACTGAGTGTGGATATATATAGAATGGAACACAGACTGAGTGTGGATATATATAGAATGGAACACAGACTGAGTGTGGATATATATAGAATGGAACACAGACTGAGTGTGGATATATATAGAATGGAACACAGACTGAGTGTGGATATATATAGAATGGAACACAGACTGAGTGTGGATATATAGAATGGAACACAGACTGAGTGTGGATATATAGAATGGAACACAGACTGAGTGTGGATATATAGAATGGAACACAGACTGAGTGTGGATATATATAGAATGGAACACAGGGACTGAGTGTGGATGTATATAGAATGGAACACAGGGACTGAGTGTGGATGTATATAGAATGGAACACAGGGACTGAGTGTAGATATATATAGAATGGAACACAGGGACTGAGTATGGATATATATAGAATGGAACACAGGGACTGAGTGTGGATATATATAGAATGGAACACAGGGACTGAGTGTGGATATATATATAGAATGGAACACAGGGACTGAGTGTGGATGTATATAGAATGGAACACAGGGACTGAGTGTGGATGTATATAGAATGGAACACAGGGACTGAGTGTGGATATATATAGAATGGAACACAGGGACTGAGTGTGGATATATATAGAATGGAACACAGGGACTGAGTGTGGATGTATATAGAATGGAACACAGGGACTGAGTGTGGATGTATATAGAATGGAACACAGGGACTGAGTATGGATGTATATAGAATGGAACACAGGGACTGAGTATGGATGTATATAGAATGGAACACAGGGACTGAGTGTGGATATATATAGAATGGAACACAGGGACTGAGTGTGGATATATAGAATGGAACACAGACTGAGTGTGGATATATATAGAATGGAACACAGACTGAGTGTGGATATATATAGAATGGAACACAGACTGAGTGTGGATATATATAGAATGGAACACAGACTGAGTGTGGATATATATAGAATGGAACACAGGGACTGAGTGTGGATGTATATAGAATGGAACACAGGGACTGAGTGTGGATGTATATAGAATGGAACACAGGGACTGAGTGTGGATGTATATAGAATGGAACACAGGGACTGAGTGTGGATGTATATAGAATGGAACACAGGGACTGAGTGTGGATGTATATAGAATGGAACACAGACTGAGTGTGGATATATATAGAATGGAACACAGACTGAGTGTGGATATATATAGAATGGAACACAGACTGAGTGTGGATATATATAGAATGGAACACAGACTGAGTGTGGATATATATAGAATGGAACACAGACTGAGTGTGGATATATATAGAATGGAACACAGACTGAGTGTGGATATATATAGAATGGAACACAGACTGAGTGTGGATATATATAGAATGGAACACAGACTGAGTGTGGATATATATAGAATGGAACACAGACTGAGTGTGGATATATATAGAATGGAACACAGACTGAGTGTGGATATATAGAATGGAACACAGACTGAGTGTGGATATATAGAATGGAACACAGACTGAGTGTGGATATATATAGAATGGAACACAGACTGAGTGTGGATATATAGAATGGAACACAGACTGAGTGTGGATGTATAGAATGGAACACAGACTGAGTGTGGATATATAGAATGGAACACAGACTGAGTGTGGATATATAGAATGGAACCCTAAATAATATCATTGTATGCATCTCTCTCACCCCTCTCCCAGGGTCGTGAGTTGTTGGCGTGTGCTCCGACAGGTTCGGGGAAGACTCTAGCGTTCTGTCTCCCTCTCCTGACACACCTGAAACAGCCTGCTAACCTCGGCATCAGAGCTCTGGTCATCTCTCCCACCAGGGAACTGGCCAGCCAGGTACACACATATATAGAAGTGTTTGGTCGTCATGCCTCATAAACAAATCCATGTCTTGTGGTCGTTGTGCCTTGGGGTGAGTATAATAAGAATTTCCTGCTCTCAATCGCCCGTGCTCCTCTCACCTCTCACCTCTCACTCACCAGGCTCTCTCAGATATTCGCCTGTGCTCCTCTCACCTCTCACCTCTCACTCACCAGGCTCTCTCAGATATTCGCCTGTGCTCCTCTCACCTCTCACCTCTCACTCACCAGGCTCTCTCAGATATTCGCCTGTGCTCCTCTCACCTCTCACTCACCAGGCTCTCTCAGATATCGCAATTCTTATTAGCCAATGCCGGCACTTGATCTGGTCCTTGTCACAGGCATTGCAGCTTGGAAGTAGGTTACGCGTGAAGACGGACTCACCGGGGAGGCCACACACGTCCTCATTGAATTCCGAGGCGCGTAATTGAGGATGATAGAACTGTCCACATTTTACTTTTCGTCAGCCGACAAGATGAGTAACGAACACTGTCGATCTACTATCCAACAGTTGACCTGGTCTATTGGTCAGCTTGTCCTTCTGTGTGAGAAATACATATTGCAAACATAGTCAGGGAGAGTTGTGGTAACGATAGACCCCAAACTAATACAACCACTATATATGTCAAATACATTTTAAAAGCAATGAGGTTCATGCAGCATGACATTTAGCTTAAGCACAGCGATGTGCACACGGCAGTAGGCTATAAACGCAAATGTTATAAAATTCAATTACCGGAAAACACCGTTCTCAAAAGTGCACTGCAAATGCCAGCGGTTTGATTTGACAAGAGATGAAGATCTCCTTCACCAATGTAGAAAGACGGAAGATCTGAAGATGCAACAACAAGCATGGGTTGTGGTCCTTCTGTAGCTCAGTTGGTAGAGCATGGCGCTTGTAACGCCAGGGTAGTGGGTTCGATTCCCGGGACCACCCATACATAGACACACATGACTGTAAGTCGCTTTGGATAAAAGCGTCTGCTAAATGGCATATATATTATATATTTATTGTTGCTGTGGGTTGTTGCTATGGGTTGTTGCTATGGGTTGTTGCTATGGGTTGTTGCTGTGGGTTGTTGCTGTGGGTTGTTGCTATGGGTTGTTGCTATGGTTGTTGCTATGGGTTGTTGCTATGGGTTGTTGCTATGGGTTGTTGCTGTGGGTTGTTGCTATGGGTTGTTGCTGTGGGTTGTTAATATGTGTAATATTGTGTCTTTGGCTGCTGGACAATTATAGAACATGAGAAATACTGGTTCTGGCCCCTCTATCGAGAACAACAGGCTCTGGCCTCTCTCTCTATCGAGAACAATGGGCTCTGGCCTCTCTCTCTATCGAGAACAATGGGCTCTGGCCTCTATCGAGAACAACGGGCTCTGGCCTCTATCGGGAACAACGGGCTCTGGCCTCTATCGGGAACAACGGGCTCTGGCCTCTATCGGGAACAACGGGCTCTGGCCTCTATCGGGAACAACGGGCTCTGGCCTCTATCGGGAACAACGGGCTCTGGCCTCTATCGGGAACAACGGGCTCTGGCCTCTATCGGGAACAACGGGCTCTGGCCTCTATCGGGAACAACGGGCTCTGGCCTCTATCGGGAACAACGGGCTCTGGCCTCCTCTATCGGGAACAACGGGCTCTGGCCTCCTCTATCGGGAACAACGGGCTCTGGCCTCCTCTATCGGGAACAACGGGCTCTGGCCTCCCTCTATCGGGAACAACGGGCTCTGGCCTCCCTCTATCGGGAACAACGGGCTCTGGCCTCCTCTATCGGGAACAACGGGCTCTGGCCTCCCCTCTATCGGGAACAACGGGCTCTGGCCTCCCTCTATCGGGAACAACGGGCTCTGGCCTCCTCTATCGGGAACAACGGGCTCCTGGCCTCCCTCTATCGGGAACAACGGGCTCTGGCCTCCTCTATCGGGAACAACGGGCTCTGGCCTCCTCTATCGGGAACAACGGGCTCTGGCCTCCCTCTATCGGGAACAACGGGCTCTGGCCTCCTCTATCGGGAACAACGGGCTCTGGCCTCCTCTATCGGGAACAACGGGCTCTGGCCTCCCTCTATCGGGAACAACGGGCTCTGGCCTCCTCTATCGGGAACAACGGGCTCTGGCCTCCTCTATCGGGAACAACGGGCTCTGGCCTGCCTCTATCGGGAACAACGGGCTCTGGCCCTCTCTCTATCGGGAACAACGGGCTCTGGCCTCTCTCTATCGGGAACAACGGGCTCTGGCCTCTCTCTATCGGGAACAACGGGCTCTGGCCTCTCTCTCTATCGGGAACAACGGGCTCTGGCCTCCCTCTATCGGGAACAACGGGCTCTGGCCTCCTCTATCGGGAACAACGGGCTCTGGCCTCCCTCTATCGGGAACAACGGGCTCTGGCCTGCCTCTATCGGGAACAACGGGCTCTGGCCTGCCTCTATCGGGAACAACGGGCTCTGGCCTGCCTCTATCGGGAACAACGGGCTCTGGCCTCCTCTATCGGGAACAACGGGCTCTGGCCTCTCTCTCTATCGGGAACAACGGGCTCTGGCCTCTCTCTCTATCGGGAACAACGGGCTCTGGCCTCTCTATCGGGAACAACGGGCTCTGGCCTCTCTCTCTATCGGGAACAACGGGCTCTGGCCTCCCTCTATCGGGAACAACGGGCTCTGGCCTCCCTCTATCGGGAACAACGGGCTCTGGCCTCCTCTATCGGCACAACGGGCTCTGGCCTCCTCTATCGGCACAACGGGCTCTGGCCTCCCTCTATCGGCACAACGGGCTCTGGCCTCCCTCTATCGGCACAACGGGCTCTGGCCTGCCTCTATCGGCACAACGGGCTCTGGCCTGCCTCTATCGGCACAACGGGCTCTGGCCTGCCTCTATCGGCACAACGGGCTCTGGCCTCCTCTATCGGCACAACGGGGCTCTGGCCTCCTCTATCGGGAACAACGGGCTCTGGCCTCTCTCTATCGGGAACAACGGGCTCTGGCCTCTCTCTATCGGGAACAACGGGCTCTGGCCTGCCTCTATCGGGAACAACGGGCTCTGGCCTCCCTCTATCGGGAACAACGGGCTCTGGCCTCTCTCTCTATCGGGAACAACGGGCTCTGGCCTCCCTCTATCGGGAACAACGGGCTCTGGCCTCCTCTATCGGGAACAACGGGCTCTGGCCTCCTCTATCGGGAACAACGGGCTCTGGCCTGCCTCTATCGGGAACAACGGGCTCTGGCCTCCCTCTATCGGGAACAACGGGCTCTGGCCTCTCTCTCTATCGGGAACAACGGGCTCTGGCCTCTCTCTCTCTATCGGGAACAACGGGCTCTGGCCTCCTCTCTATCGGGAACAACGGGCTCTGGCCTCTCTCTCTATCGGGAACAACGGGCTCTGGCCCCTCTCTATCGGGAACAACGGGCTCTGGCCTCCTCTATCGGGAACAACGGGCTCTGGCCTCCTCTATCGGCACAACGGGCTCTGGCCTCCCTCTATCGGCACAACGGGCTCTGGCCTCCCTCTATCGGCACAACGGGCTCTGGCCTCCCTCTATCGGCACAACGGGCTCTGGCCTCCTCTATCGGCACAACGGGCTCTGGCCTCCCTCTATCGGCACAACGGGCTCTGGCCTCCTCTATCGGCACAACGGGCTCTGGCCTCCCTCTATCGGCACAACGGGCTCTGGCCTCCCTCTATCGGCACAACGGGCTCTGGCCTGCCTCTATCGGCACAACGGGCTCTGGCCTCCCTCTATCGGCACAACGGGCTCTGGCCTCCCTCTATCGGGAACAACGGGCTCTGGCCTGCCTCTATCGGGAACAACGGGCTCTGGCCTCTCTCTCTATCGGGAACAACGGGCTCTGGCCTGCCTCTATCGGGAACAACGGGCTCTGGCCTGCCTCTATCGGGAACAACGGGCTCTGGCCTCTCTCTCTATCGGGAACAACGGGCTCTGGCCTCTCTCTCTATCGGGAACAACGGGCTCTGGCCTCCCCTCTATCGGGAACAACGGGCTCTGGCCTCCCTCTATCGGGAACAACGGGCTCTGGCCTCCTCTATCGGGAACAACGGGCTCTGGCCTCCTCTATCGGGAACAACGGGCTCTGGCCTCCTCTATCGGGAACAACGGGCTCTGGCCTCCCTCTATCGGGAACAACGGGCTCTGGCCTCTCTCTCTATCGGGAACAACGGGCTCTGGCCTCTCTCTCTATCGGGAACAACGGGCTCTGGCCTCCCTCTATCGGGAACAACGGGCTCTGGCCTCCCTCTATCGGGAACAACGGGCTCTGGCCTCCTCTATCGGGAACAACGGGCTCTGGCCTCCTCTATCGGGAACAACGGGCTCTGGCCTCCCTCTATCGGGAACAACGGGCTCTGGCCTCCCTCTATCGGGAACAACGGGCTCTGGCCTCCTCTATCGGGAACAACGGGCTCTGGCCTCCTCTATCGGGAACAACGGGCTCTGGCCTCCCTCTATCGGGAACAACGGGCTCTGGCCTCCCTCTCTATCGGGAACAACGGGCTCTGGCCCTCTCTATCGGGAACAACGGGCTCTGGCCTCCTCTATCGGGAACAACGGGCTCTGGCCTCCCTCTATCGGGAACAACGGGCTCTGGCCTCCCTCTATCGGGAACAACGGGCTCTGGCCTCCCTCTATCGGGAACAACGGGCTCTGGCCTCCTCTATCGGGAACAACGGGCTCTGGCCTCCCTCTATCGGGAACAACGGGCTCTGGCCTCCTCTATCGGGAACAACGGGCTCTGGCCTCTCTCTCTATCGGGAACAACGGGCTCTGGCCTCCTCTATCGGGAACAACGGGCTCTGGCCTCCCTCTATCGGGAACAACGGGCTCTGGCCTCCCTCTATCGGGAACAACGGGCTCTGGCCTCCTCTATCGGGAACAACGGGCTCTGGCCTCCCTCTATCGGCACAACGGGCTCTGGCCTCTATCGGGAACAACGGGCTCTGGCCTCCTCTATCGGCACAACGGGCTCTGGCCTCTATCGGGAACAACGGACCTCAGACTGGGGTCAAGGTTCAGCTTCCAACAGGAAAACGACCCTAAGCAACAACCCTAAGCACACAGCCAAGGCAATTTTAACTTACCGCAGCCATGAGGGCATTATCAGCTTTCCGGTTGGCTGGTCTCAGACGATACTGCAGGTGTAGAAGCCGGATGTCCTTGGCTGGCGTGGTTACACGTGGTCTGGGCGTGGTTACACGTGGTCTGGCGTGGTTACACGTGGTCTGGCGTGGTTACACGTGGTCTGGCGTGGTCTGGCGTGGTCTGGGCGTGGTCGGGCGTGGTCTGGCGTGGTCTGGCGTGGTTACACGTGGTCTGGCGTGGTTACACGTGGTCTGGCGTGGTTACACGTGGTCTGGCGTGGTCTGGCGTGGTCTGGCGTGGTTACACGTGGTCTGGCGTGGTTACACGTGGTCTGGCGTGGTTACACGTGGTTACACGTGGTCTGGCGTGGTCTGGGCGTGGTTACACGTGGTCTGGCGTGGTTACACGTGGTTACACGTGGTCTGGCGTGGTTACACGTGGTCTGGCGTGGTTACACGTGGTCTGGGCGTGGTTACACGTGGTCTGGCGTGGTTACACGTGGTCTGGGCGTGGTTACACGTGGTCTGGCGTGGTCTGGGCGTGGTTACACGTGGTTCGGGCGTGGTTACACGTGGTCTGGCGTGGTTACACGTGGTCTGGCGTGGTTACACGTGGTCTGGCGTGGTCTGGCGTGGTTACACGTGGTCTGGCGTGGTTACACGTGGTCTGGCGTGGTCTGGCGTGGTTACACGTGGTCTGGCGTGGTCTGGGCGGGCGTGGTTACACGTGGTCTGGCGTGGTTACACGTGGTCTGGCGTGGTCTGGGCGTGGTTACACGTGGTCTGGCGTTGTCTGGCGTGGTTACACGTGGTCTGGGCGTGGTTACACGTGGTCTGGGCGTGGTTACACGTGGTCTGGGCGTGGTTACACGTGGTCTGGCGTGGTTACACGTGGTCTGGCGTGGTCTGGCGTGGTTACACGTGGTCTGGGCGTGGTTACACGTGGTCTGGGCGTGGTTACACGTGGTCTGGCGTGGTCTGGCGTGGTTACACGTGGTCTGGCGTGGTCTGGCATGGTTACACGTGGTCTGGCGTGGTCTGGCGTGGTTACACGTGGTCTGGCGTGGTTACACGTGGTCTGGCGTGGTTACACGTGGTCTGGCGTGGTTACACGTGGTCTGCGGTTGTGAGGCAATTTGGATGCAATGACAAATTCTCAAAAATGACTGAGGTGGCTTATGGTAGAGAAATTACCCTTCAATGATCTGGCAACAACTCTGGTGGACATTCCTACAGTCAGCATGCCAACTGCACGCTCCCTCAACTTGACACATCTGAGGAATTGTGTTGTGTGACACAACTGCACATTTCAGAGTGGCCTTTTATTGACCCCAGCAGAAGGTGCACCTGTG